>NC_138952.1:5000-205000 GCF_965226115.1 Aulonocara stuartgranti | reverse complement strand
TTTTCCATATTGTTAGTGAAAATATTGTCAAGTAAGGTGGCACAATGTGGTGTAATTCTGCTAGGCCTGGTTATTTTAGGATGTAAACTCAAACTGTACATAGTGTTTAGGAATTCGTCGGTCATTTTATGCTTTTTTGGATTCAACAGGTCAATATTAAAATCACCACAGATAAACACAACTTTTTGATTTGTTTTAGAGAATATTTCCTCTATGAAGTCATTAAATACTTGAATACTAGAGCCAGGTGTTCTATATATACAGCTAATTATTACATTTTTCTCTTTTTCCTTATAAATTTCAATTGTTATACATTCTAGTAAATTATCAATTACAGTTGTCATACTTTCTACCACCTTGTAGTTTAGGTTTTTATCCACATACACAGCTACTCCCCCTCCACTCTTGTTCCTTCTATTTACAAAATTCACTTCATATCCCTCCAGTCCAAAGTCCATTCCTTTCTCCGCATTGATCCATGTTTCAGAAATGGCAATAATTCCAAATGGATTTGTCAACTCATTTAGATATTCCTTTATATTGTTGAAGTTGGCATACAGACTTCTGCTATTAAAATGGATTATTGATAATTTATTTTCCGTGTTGATGGTGTGCTTAAACTGTTCATCAGTGAAGTAGCAGCAGTTACAGCTGATGTTGTAGAAGAAATTATTTTCCGGGTCTATATCCTTTTCTAAGTCTAGAACATTATGGTCTGTGTATCGAAATGTTCTCAGTTCCAGATTATCATAAAGAGAATTCCAATGAGTCATGTTGATATTGTTGCCGGATGCAGATGAAGTTCTTTTGGACTGTGCCATGTGTTGTGTTGTGTGTCACGTCACATGTGTATTCATACCTCCAGAGTAAGTTGACCTCAGTATTTGTCCAGCTCTTCCATATTTCTGATGACCAACACTTTGGCTTGTTCCGGTGTTCCATTGAGTTTAATGAATACTTTGCAGTTGGTGGTCCATGTATTTTGAATTTTTCCCTGTTTCTTCAAGTAACGTGCTTTCCTGGCAATGTCCGCATTTCTTTTTATCAGATGTTCGTTCATGAAGACATCGGATCCTTTCAGTTTCCTTCCTTGTTTTAACAGTGCTGTTTTCTGTTTTCTGTTTGCAAATCTCACAATGATGGCTGGTTTGTTACTGTCATTTTTTCGGGGTAGAGGGTGGCAAGCCTCAATGTTGTTATAATCCACTTCCACACCTTTGGACCGTAGAAAGGTAACCACTTGATGCTCCGTGGAGTTGACATCTTCCTCTCCTGGCCCTCCTACATTGTCAGTGGCGACCGCCCGGGCGTATGACCGGGGTTTGATGCGAAGCCCCGTGATGATAACATCGTTCATCCGGGTGTACTGCTCCAAATCCGCCACTCTGTTCTCCAGGTACGCCAGCCACCGATCCTTCTCGGCGTTCTGGATGCGGAGAGCCTTAACTTCCTTGACCAGGTCCAGGATGGCTTTCTGCTGCAGTTTGACAGTAGAAATCTCCTCTGTCATAAACTCCAGCGACTTCTTAATATCGTCTCCTTCCTCGGCTGACAGAACTTTTTTCGGGCCCATGCTGAGAGACGCTCTCGTAGCTTTGCCTGATCACACCGATCAATCACTCAGAGGCTGATCAATCACGCACAAAGAGCTGATCACACCAATCAATCACACAGGTGCTGATCACTCAATCACCAAGGGGCTGATCAATAACTCACCAGGGAGTTATTTCAAAGTGCTTCACATGGGAATAAAAGCATATCAAACGAAACAATAAAACACTATAAATGGGTATAATAGCATATCCCATAAAACAGTTTACTACACATGAATACTACCCAAATGCCTGTCCAAGTAGATGTGTTTTGAGCTGTTTTTTAAAAGTAGCTACCAAGTTCAATTCAATTCAATTCAATTTTATTTATATAGCGCCAAATCACAACATAAGTCGCCTCAAGGCGCTTCATAGATACAGAGAAAAAAAACCAACAATCATATGACCCCCTATGAGCAAGCACTTTGGCAACAGTGGGAAGGAAAAACTCCCTTTTAACAGGAAGAAACCTCCGGCAGAACCAGGCTCAGGGAGGGGCGGGGCCATCTGCTGCGACCGGTTGGGGTGAGAGAAGGAAGACTGGATAAAAGACATGCTGTGGAAGAGAGACAGAGGTTAATAACAGATATGATTCAATGCAGAGAGGTCTGTTAATACATAGTGAGTGAGAAAGGTGACTGGAAAGGAAAAACTCAATGCATCATGGGAATCCCCCGGCAGCCTACGTCTATTGCAGCATAACTAAGGGAGGATTCAGGGTCACCTGGTCCAGCCCTAACTATATGCTTTAGCAAAAAGGAAAGTTTGAAGCCTAATCTTAAAAGTAGAGCTAGTGTCTGTCTCCTGAATCCAAACTGGAAGCTGGTTCCACAGAAGAGGGGCCTGAAAACTGAAGGCTCTGCCTCCCATTCTACTTTTAAATACTCTAGGAACAACAAGTAGGCCTGCAGAGCAAGAGCGAAGTGCTCTAATAGGGTGATATGGTACTACAAGGTCATTGAGATAAGATGGGGCCTGATTATTTAAGACCTTGTATGTGAGGAGCAGGATTTTGAATTCAATTCTGGATTTAACAGGAAGCCAATGAAGGGAAGCCAAAACAGGAGAAATCTGCTCTCTCTTTCTAGTCCCTGTCAGTACTCTTGCTGCAGCATTTTGGATTAGCTGAAGGCTTTTCAGTGAGTTTTTTGGACTTCCTGATAATAATGAATAATGAGTCGTCCAGCCTGGAAGTAATAAATGCATGAACTAGTTTTTCAGCGTCACTCTGAGACAGGATATTTCTAATTTTAGAGATGTTGCGCAAATGGAAGAAAGCAGTCTTACATATTTGTTTAATATGTGCATTGAAGGACATGTCCTGGTCAAAAATGACTCCAAGGTTCCTCACAGTGTTACTGGAGGCCAAGGTAATGCCATCCAGAGTAAGAATCTGGTTAGATACCATATTTCTAGGCTTTTCAGGGCCGAGTACAATAACCTCAGTTTTATCTGAATTAAGAAGCAGAAAGTTAGCGGCCATCCAGGTCTTTATTTCTTTAAGACATTCCCGCAGTTTAACTAATTGGTGTGTGTCATCTGGCTTCATGGACAGATAGAGCTGGGTGTCATCTGCATAGCAGTGTAAATGTATGCTATGTCTTCTAATGATGCTGCCTAAGGGAAGCATGTATAATGTAAACAGAATTGGTCCTAGCACTGAACCCTGTGGAACTCCATAATTAACCTCAGTGTGTGAAGAGGACTCTCCATTTACATGCACAAACTGGAGTCTATTAGATAGATATGATACAAACCACTGCAGTGCAGTACCTGTAATACCTACAGCATGTTCTAATCGCTCTAATAGGATATTATGGTCGACAGTATCGAATGCTGCACTGAGGTCTAGCAGGACAAGCACAGAGATGAGTCCACTGTCAGAGGCCATAAGAAGATCATTTGTAACCTTCACTAAAGCTGTTTCTGTGCTGTGATGAGCTCTGAAACCTGACTGAAACTCTTCAAATAAACCTCTGCAGATGATCTGTTAGCTGTTTGACAACTACTCTTTCAAGGATGTTTGATATGAAAGGAAGGTTGGAGATTGGCCTATAATTAGCTAAGACTGCTGGGTCTAGAGATGCTTTTTGAGTAAAGGTTTAACTACAGCTAGCTTGAAGGCCTGTGGTACATAGCCGATCATTAGAGATAGGTTGATCATATTTAAGATCGAAGCATTAATTAATGGCAGGACTTCTTTGAGCAGTTTTGTAGGAATGGGGTCTAAAAGACACGTTGATGGTTTGGAGGAAGTAATTATTGAAGTTAACTCAGAAAGATCAATTGGAGAAAAAGAGTCTAACTTAACATCAATGGTACTAAGAGTAGCTGTAGATAATATTACATCTGTGGGATGATTATTGGTAATTTTTTCTCTAATGATAAAAATTTTATTTGTGAAGAAGTTCATGAAGTCATTACTAGTTAACGTTAAAGGGATGGTTGGCTCAAAAGAGCTCTGACTTTTTGTCAGCCTGGCTACAGTGCTGAAGAGAAACCTGGGGTTGTTCTTATTTACTTCAATCAGTGATGAATAGTAAGATGTTCTGGCTTTGCGGAGGGCTTTCTTATAAAGCAGCAAACTATTTCTCCAGGCTAAATGATGATCCTCTAAATTTGTGACACACCATTTCCTCTCCAGATTACGAGTCATCTGCTTTAGGCTACGTGTTTGAGAATTATACCACGGAGTCAGGTACTTCTGATTAGAGACCTTAGTTTTCACAGGAGCTACAGTATCCAGAGTCGTACGCAGTGAGGAGGTGAAATTATTAACAAGATAATCGACTTCTCCTGGGGTAGCGTTCAGATAGCTGCTCTGCTCTATGTTGGTACAGGGCATTTAAGATGATAACAGTGGCTGGATTATATTCTTAAACTTAGTTACAGCGCTTTCAGAAAGACATCTACTGTGATAAAGTCTACTCTCCACCGCTGTGTAATCAATTATTGTAAATGTAAATGTTATCAGGAAATGATCAGACAGGAGAGGGTTTTCAGGAAACACTGTTAAATGTTCAGTTTCTATGTTAAAACAAGATCTAGAGTGTGATTAAAGTGGTGGGTGGGTTCTTTTACATTTTGAGAGAAATCAATTGAGTCTAATAACAGATTAAATGCCATGTTGAGGCTGTCATTTTTAGCATCTACATGGATGTTAAAATCACCCACAATAATTATTTTATCTGAGCTCAGAACTAAATCAGATAAAAAGTCTGAGAAATCAGACAGAAACTCTGTGTAAGGCCCAGGTGGACGATAGATGATAACAAGTAAGACTGGTTTCTGAGTTTTACAGCTGGGGTGGACGAGGCTAAGCATCAGGCTTTCAAATGAATTAAAAGTCTGTCTGGGTCTTTCATTAATTAATAGGCTGGTGTGAAAAATTGCTGCCACACCTCCCCCTCGGCCTGTACTTCGAGATTTCTGGTAGTTAGAATGACTCGGGGGTGTTGATTCATTTAAACTAACATAATCATCCTGCTGCAACCAGGTTTCTGTAAGGCAGAGTAAATCAATTTGTTGATCATTTATTAATTATACTATGAAAGAAGAATGTATTTAAAAGTTGTTAATTAAATTGCTAAGCAAATAAGCTACTCAGAAACACCACT
This sequence comes from Aulonocara stuartgranti, assembly GCF_965226115.1. Taxonomy (NCBI): domain Eukaryota; kingdom Metazoa; phylum Chordata; class Actinopteri; order Cichliformes; family Cichlidae; genus Aulonocara; species Aulonocara stuartgranti. Next base: position 199,791 of record NC_138952.1, on the reverse strand, counting down.
GTGTTTGAGCAGGAACAGGAAGTGATACTCTACCGCAGAGCGAGCGAACACCAAGTGACAGCGCCACCAAGAGTCAGGAGGAGCCAGTTGATGGTGTGTAGCGGGAGGTAAACTGTTCCACAATATTGGAGCCAAGGTTTGAAAAGCACGATCACCCTTCGTCTTCAAACGGGTCCGTGGAATGGTAAGAAGACCACTATCAGTGGATCTAAGGATCCGGTTTGTAGAGTAGGGTTGGAGAAGCTCAGTGATATAAGTGGGGGCTTCACCTTGTAGGGACATGAATGTAAAAGTGAGGATTTTAAACTGATATCTATACTCAACCGGAAGCCAGTGCAAGGATTTTAACACAGGGCGATACGGGAGAATTTATGACTGGGATAAAAGCCTTGCTGTGGCATTTTGGACCACTTAGAGGCGATTTAGGGAAGCCTTAGACAGACAAGAAAAGAGTGCATTACAGTAATCTAAATGAGTGGAGATCAAGGCATGGACAAGCATCTCCAATTCGCCTGTGGATACAATAGTCCTGAGTTTGGCAATGTTTCTTAGATGAAAAAAAACAGGAGCGGGTCACAGACTTGACATGAGCATCTCTCACCCCCATTCTCTGCGACCTGCTGGAGCAGGGGGGCTAGGACTAGGAGGAGGAGTTGGCCGTCCGACTGCGGTCTGGAGTGTGGAGCCTTCCTGCTGCTGCGGAGTCGGGGCGGTCTGCCTCCCCCCACCGCAGGGAAAAGGGAAACACCACCTGGGTCTGGGTGCAGTTCCCCCCTCCAGGGGCGGGGGCACCTAGACCCGGTTTGTAGAGTACGCTTGGGGAGTGTGATCGTGTGTACAACGTCTCTTTATGTCTGTCTCCACGTTGGTTGAGTGTGGAGTAAGTGCATATGAGAGCATGAGGGTGGGAATGGATGTTTGTATCTGTGTGTGCCTGTATGTCTGTGTCTATATGTCAGGTTGGGTGTCAGGCGCCACCTCTCTGGGGACATCTCAGGCCCTCCAAGGTTTGGAGGCCTATCTCCCCCTACCACCACTTCCCCTGCCAGTGGCAGACCCCCTCAGACATCGGTGCGTTGGTGGTTCTTTGTGTCCGGGGATGGGCGTCCAGGTACACACCGGCTCACTCCTTGGTGGCCGCTTATCGGGGCCTGGAGCCTGGGGCTCGCTCGGGCCACTTCGGAGGTGGGGTGCCCCCGGCCTCTCGGCCTGGGGCTCGGTCACTCAGGCACAGCTGGCTGCCGGCGGAGCTCACGGGCGCGTCACTGCAACTCCCCCTGGCTTCTGCTCCGCGGCTGCTGAGTGAGCCCTCATCTGGGACTCTCCTCAGCTCTTTCCGGGACAGTGGTGCAGCTGCCCCTCTGGTGGTCTTCCTTGGTCTCTTGTGTTCTGGGGGCCTCTGGATGTCTGGAGTTTTGATCTCCTCCACACCTGCTTCATGCCCTGGAGGACGGGGCTGTGGCCCCCCCACACCCTCTAGCAGATTATTACATGAAGGAACCTTTTAAAAAACAAGCGCGTCCATGCTCACAGGTGTACACACGGGTGATCACACCCACAAACTACACCCTTTTTGGCTCCTACCTCAAAGCACACTGTGTTCTGTTGATCTTATGTGCTGCACAATAATGTTTAACATTTAGTATTTACTGTCATATTCCCATATATCATTGTGATGTTGTTTATTCTATTACTCTTGTTCTCTTCTGCTTGCTTTCTTTTTTCTTTCTCAGCAGGTGATCCAGGTGATTGATATATGCATTTTTTTTTCTCTGCCCGTTCTGTTGGTTTTTGTCTTTTGCCCTTCTCCCTCGTCCCTCTTCTCAGCTGTTTCTCTTTCCCTCTTTCTTTCTCCCCTTCTTTCCCCCAGTCAAGTCTGTCCCGTATTCAGTAAGTGAAAATAAAATAAACAATAAAAGGTGAATCAAATGGACCATTACGGCAAGGCTGGGATGGTCAGTTTGGTAAAGTAAATCCGTTGGGCATCTTTCTTTGCCTTTAGACAACAATTCTGATGCAAAAGAGCCAAACGGGACAGGCCAAAAAAAAAAAAAAAAAAGACATGAGCATCAAAAGACAGAGATTGATCAAAGATTATCCCAAGATTCCGAGCGGTAGCTTTTATTGAGGATGAAAAAGGACCCAGACGTTGACTACTTTGGGACTTGATGCTCTCTGGGGCAAAAATCAAACACTCAGTCTTGTCTGCATTCATCTGCAAGAAATTGTTTGTCATCCAACCATTAATCTCTTTAAGACAGTCCATTAGAGTGGATAATTTGTGTAATTCCCAGGGTTTAAAGGAGATGTACAATTGGATATCATCTGCATATTGATGGTAGGTAATTTTTGAAGATGATAATGATATGGCCTAAAGGAAGGATATATAATGAGAATAATAGAGGGTTTAGAACCGAACTTTGCGGAACACCCGATGACACAGCCATCATGGGGTGTATCTGGGATGATCAGGAAGAGGAGTACAGAAGTCTGGTGAGGAACTTTGTCGCATGGAGTCACACAAACCACCTGCAACTCAACACCTCAAAGACTAAGGAACTGGTTGTGGACTTCGGGAGGTCCAGAGAAGGTCCACTGCCGGTTCAGATAGAGGGGGAGGAGGTGGAGGTGGTCAACAAGTACAAGTACCTCGGGCTGTGGGTGGACAATAAACTGGACTGGTCATGCAACACAGAGCACCTGTATAAAAAAGCCCAAAGCCGACTGTACTTCCTCAGGAGGCTGAGGTCTTTTAACATCTGCAGGAAGCTCCTGAGGATGTTTTACCAGTCGGTGGTTGCTGGAGTACTTTTCTATGCTGTGGTGTGCTGGGGGAGCAGCACAGCAAAGAGGGACTCATCCAGGCTGGAGAAACTGATCAGGAAGGCTAGCTCTGTGGTCGGCATGAAGCTGGACACTCTGGTGACAGTGGCAGAGAAAAGGACATTAAAGAAACTGCTGGACATTATGAACAATGCTGGGCATCCTCTGCACACGGCCATAAACAATCAGAAGAGTCTGTTCAGTGACAGGTTGCTTCTCCCAAAGACAAGAACTAACAGACTTAAAAACTCCTTTGTCCCACACGCCATCAGACTGTTTAACTCCTCTCTGGAGGGGAGAGGGAGGGGAAACAGGAGGACAAAGGAGAGGGAACAACTAAGCTGTAGTGCCTCTTCACCTCACTGTACAATACCTTGTGCAATACTTTTTGTAAATAGTCAACAGTGCAATAGACTCAATACTTGAAATGTGCAATTCACTTGTATTTTTATTTTTTATTCCTATTTATTCTATTTATCCCCTTTGTATATTTTATTTATATTTGTCTCTGTATTTATATGTGTGTGTGTGTGTGTGTGTGTGTGTGTGTGTGTGTGTATATATATATATATATATATATATATAACAATTCTGTAACTGTAACTTCGGTCGTTGCTGTGCTTTTTTTGGAAGTTGAATTTCCCAGAGGAACCCACCCGAGGGATTAATAAAGTTCTATCTTATCTTATCTTATCTTATCTTAATTTAGCTACAGCTGAGCGAAAGTTTCCCACCGAAACTAAGAATGTTCTATCTGCCAGAAATGAGGTGAGCCATTTCAGAACAGATCCAGATATCCCTACCATATGATTTAAGATAAGATAAGATAAGATAAGATAAGATAAGATAAGATAAGATAACCTTTATTAGTCCCACACGTGGGAAATTTGTTTTGTCACAGCAGGAAGTGGACAGTGCAAAAGTTATGAGGCAAAAATTAGAATACAATAAGAATAAATACAGTACACAACTGTACAGAATAGAATAAAATAAAATACTATATACAGTAGAATAAAATAAAATAAATATACAATAAGATAAAAATAGAATACAAATACAAATACTATATACAACTGAGTAAAAATACAACGATGACAGAAAGGATTATTGCACTTAGTATTATTGCATATGTATGGATGTGTGTGCTTGATCAGTTAAAGTCTTTATTATGGAGTCTGACAGCAGTGGGGAGGAAAGACCTGCGAAATCTCTCCGTCCCACACCGTGGGTGCCGCAGTCTCCCACTGAAGGAGCTGCTCAGTGCTGTCACAGTCTGCTGCATGGGGTGGGAGATGTTGTCCATCAGGGATGACAGCTTAGCCGCCGTTCTCCTGTCACTCACCACCTCCACTGGGTCCAGAGGGCATCCTAGAACAGAGCTGGCCCTTTGGATCACCCTGTTCAGTCTCTTCCTGTCCCCAGCAGAGATGCTGCCGCCCCAGCAGACCACGCCATAAAAGATAGCAGAAGCCACAACAGAGTCATAGAATTTCTTCAGGAGTGGGCCCTCCACCCCAAACGACCTGAGTCTCCGCAGCAGGTACAGCCTGCTCTGCCCTTTCCTGTAGAGGGCGTCTGAGTTATGAGTCCAGTCCAGTCTATTGTTCAGATGAACACCAAGGTACCTGTAGCTGTCCACAGCCTCAATGTCCATACCTTGGATGTTCAGTGGTTGCAGTGGAGAATGCTTGTGCCTGCGGAAGTCTACCACCAGTTCCTTGGTTTTACTGGCGTTGATCTGGAGGTAGTTCAGCTGGCACCAGTCCACAAAGTCTTGGGTCAGACCTCTGTACTCCTTGTCGTCCCCATCAGTGATGAGGCCGACTATTGCAGAGTCATCAGAGAACTTCTGCAGGAAGCACTGGGTGGAATTGTGGGAGAAGTCTGCAGTGTAGATGGTGAAGAGGAACGGAGCCAGAACCGTTCCCTGTGGGGCCCCCGTACTGCAGACGACCCTGTCCGACACACAGCGGTGGATTAAGCGGTGGATTAAGATCTGATGATCAACGGCATCGAAGGCCGAGTTAAGATCCAATAGGACAAGGACTGAGCAATCACCTCTGTCCATCAAAAGTTCATTTGTGACTTTGAGGAGAGCAGTTTCTGTGGAGTGTGACTTTTTAAATCCCGACTGAAGATTATCAAGAATGTTATGTTTCTCCAGTGCCTTCTTTACTTGGGACCAAACAACTTTTTCTAATATTTTAGAAATGAAAGGAAGTTTTGAGATGGGTCTGTAGCATGACTGAAGAGTTGGTACCAGGTTCGGCTTATTCAGCATAGGTTGAATAACACCCTGTTTAAAGCACCTGGGGACAGAGCCAGACAGCAGGCAACAGTTTATCAGTGTGACCACAGAGGGCCCAATGGTGTCAAAAACTTTGCAAAATAAAGAAGTAGGTCGGACATCAACTGGACTCATTGAGGGTTTCATTTGGGTCACTATTTCTGATAGATCTTCTAAAGAAACTGGGTGAGAGGATTAGGGATGGGTATTGATAAGATTTTCACGATTCCGATTCCATTTTCGATTCTGTTTAATGATTCAATTCTTTATCGATTCTCTTATCGATTCGCATCCTCAGGACCTTCTATCACTGTGCCATTGAGAGCATCCTCACTGGATGCATCACCACCTGGTATGGCAACAGCACCGCCTACAACTGCAAAGCTCTCCAGCGAGTAGTGCGGTGTTCTGAACGGATAATTGGAGGTGAGCTTCCCTCCCTCCAAGACATCTACAGGAAGCGGTGCCTGAGGATCATCAAGGACTCCAGTCACCCCAGCCATAAACTGTTCAGACTACTTCCATCAGGAAGGAGGTTCTGCAGCATCCGGTCCCGTACCAGCAGACTGAGAGACAGCTTCTTCCACCAGGCCATCAGACTGCTGAACACGTCATAGACACCTCAGCTTCACTACTGGAACTTTAACATTATGCACTCCATACTGTACAGTAATGCCACTGTTTTGCACATGTCTCAACTCTGTATATTTTATTTTATTTATTTTATATATTTTATTTATTGTTTACTCTATTTAATTTGTAAAATATGTGTACACACACACACACACACACACACGTAGAAAAATATTTAGTATACACATCCAGAAATGCATATACTATTATATATTGTACCTATATTTATTAGTTTCAGATGTAGCCATTCTTGTATTTTGCACAACTCTGTTGCTTGTGAAGCTCGCACACAAGAATTTCACTCACATGTGCTGTACCAATGTACCTGCACATGTGATGTGACAATAAAAGTGATTTGATTTGATTTGATTTAAAAAAGGAGAACACTAAGGTCGAATAGCTTAGAACTTTGTTTTATATCTTCTCTTTGAACAAGATAGAAATTTAGGAGTAGCATGGCCTTACAAACCCAACAGTGAGATCTTAAGAGATCCAGCCTGCGGCTCTTCAATGGGGTGTCACAGGGTCCCCGGGGAAAAAAACTGTAAATGTAAAATAATAAAATAAATATTCTTCTGTAGCAATAACAAAGTATAACATAAATTATTCTGTAGCCATTACACAAGAATATCCAGTAATGTCCCTGCCTACAATTAAACACATTCACTTACTGAAAATCATCTGCTGTGGCAAATGGGTGCAAGCCTTTGACCACAAACTGAGTCACTGCTCGGTGACATTCGTCTATCCTGGCCTGAAAGGAGACGCTACCGGTAGACTGCAGCGAGAACTGCTAGCATCTGAGCCAGACTCTGTCTCTCTCATCATCGTCACCTAAATGCACAGTAATGGCAGGTTTTGTAATAAGGCAGATCACGCTAACATAATATGTTAGTTGATTATTTACCTGCCGCATTAACGGGAGAGGACGTGCAAACGTTACCGCTGCTGCTGGGTTGAGATTCATGAGTCCGGAGCGGAATTAAAAACACGACATTCATTCAAGGTCATCGCGTGTTTTGTGAGCAAATGCTTTTGCATATTCGTAGTGTTTCCTCCCTTAAATTAAATATCTACTTTGCAAGTATTGCAAGTTGCCCTGTTGTGATCCGTTCTCGTAAAGTATAATCAAACTTTTGAGCGTTTGAGCTGCCATGTTTCCTGCCAGGTAAATGACGCTCCTCAACGTGGTGACGTCATTCGGGGCGACTGGATTCAATAAGGGAATCGTTTGCAAAAGTGGCAAACAATTCCAAGGAACTGAAACAGTGGGAACCGGTTCTCAACAAGAACCGGTTTTCGATACCCATCCCTAGAGAGGATTCCATAATTAAAGGGTGTGGAAGATCATGGTTGAAGGGACTATCTGAGCTAAGTTTCCTCTTACGCCACTGATTTTATCTTGGAAAAATCTTAGAAACTCACTACAGTCCTTATCTGAAAAGACAGGTGTACACGGAGTGCCTCCGTGTGTGATCTGCATTTCAGTCCAGTTGTCTGGTTCGGCCTTGGCTGTGACATCCCTTAGGCAGTATCATTAGAAGACATAGCATACATTTTCACTGCTATGCAGATGACACCCAGCTCTATCTGTCCATGAAGCCAGATAACACACACCAATGAGTTAAACTGCAGGAATGTCTTAAAGACATAAAGACCTGGATGGCCTCAAACTTTCTGCTTCTTAATTCAGATCAAACTGAGGTTATTGTACTCGTCCCTGAAAATCTTAGAAATATGGTATCTAACTAGATTCTTACTCTGGATGGCATTACCTTGGCCTCAAAAATAAGAATACCGACTTCAAGTACATCACAGAAACTTGTCTCCTATAGAAATTCAAGATTCAAAGCGTTTATTGTCATGTGTGCAAAGAAAAGCATTTCTCTCTACAATGAAATTCTTTCTCTGCTGTTCACACACAGATGCGGGTTAATATGTACAAATTGATCAAATACAAATAGCATGAATAAATAAATGAGGACAAAAACATTTAAGTATTAAATAGATATATGTGCAAAAAAAACTATAAGCTTATGGCATAGCTCTGATGACACAGCCATTATTGGAAGTGTGGAGATGGGATGGGTAGAGGAGTACAGAGGACTGATTGGTCGGTTTGTGAGGTGGTGAAAGGAGAACCACCTGCAGCTGAATGTGGCTAAAACAAAGGAGCCTGTCGTGGTGTGTGGAAGGAGCGGAGTCGAACGCAGATCTCCTTTTGCAATGAGACAGTGAATTTCTTTACAGTGTGAAATCATAACAGTCCAGTGTGAAATCCTTCGGCTGTGGCTCCCCATGGTCAATTCACCCAGCTCCCGAAAGTGCAGTATGGCGATAGCAAAACAGGCGACACTCCGTGCGTTAAATCCCTGCTCGTGATTCAGCTCCCGTGTTCTCCTCTCCACCTGCTGGTGCGAAAGACAAAAAAGAGTGAGAAGCAATCCAAAAGGGAGTATGAAAGAGCACGCGATCTAAACACTACTAACGAGCTTAGTCTAATGATCCAGCGCTGACTGAAGCCTGGTCACAGCGTTAAATACATCAGGGTCTGCCGGCGGATAATTCACGGCAGCTGGTGAGTGTTGATTAATCAGCGGTATGCAGAAACTCCGAACGGAGCTACTTCCGGGTTGGCGGACCCGCCTCCAGGGAAGTAACTGAGTTACAAGATTCTAAAAGTAATTAATTACTTGAAAAGTAACTATTGTGTTACTTTAAAAAAACGTTTAACCCTCTGGGGTCCAGGGTATAATTGGCCATTTTTAACTACTTTTGATGTTTCCTCTACATTTCACCTTTAAAAACTATTTATTTGCCTTGTTTGGTATCATTCTTTTCAGCACAACCTCACGTGTCTGAATTTACAGTTACGTTTTCATTTTGACATACTGTATTAACACAATTGATCTAAAATCAGACAAAAAACATGAAATCAGAGTAGAAAAAGTTATATTTTTTACTGTAACAACCACAAACATGTTTATTAAATCATATTTCATAACTTTAAATGCAAATATAAATTGTCAATTTTAAAATCATATGCACAGGTTTTCAAACAACAAAATTATTTGCAGCCATTTACCTTTTACCTTGATTTTTTAAATAAACATTTCAAACTATTTACAGAACAATCAGCTGTTCTTCAATAAGATGCCACACAAATTATTTGTGCCACTCCAAAAACATAGTTTCTGTCCACTATAAAGGAGAACATCACAGCCTGATACCTGCAGGTCTGACAGCAGCAGGTGTGTCACTCCTGTTTCTACCTGGAGACAGCAGTCGCCTCATTGTTCTGACACACAACACAAAACTATCCACAACACTACACACTAACTACACACTCCAAACACGCTAAACGTCACAAATTTAGTAACGGCATTACTTGTAACCCTGTTATTCCCATCACTGCTCCCATCCCCTCCATAATACACTGGACAATCTGAAGAGCAGTTTCAGCAACAGGCTCCTTCAACTAGGCTGTCTGAGGGAACATTACAGGTGGTCATTCCTTCTGCTGCTGCATCTATCTATCTATCTATCTATCTATCTATCTATCTATCTATCTATCTATCTATCTATCTATCTATCTATCTATCTATCTATCTATCTATCTATCTGTCTGTCTATAGAGAGAGAGACATGTATGTATACACATGTATTTATCTTAATATTTATTTATCAATATCTCTGTTTCTACACTTCATTTCATATGAGTACTAGATGTTTGTTTGTGTATTGCTGCTATGACAGCTCAATTTCCCTCTGGGATAAATAAAGTCTCTCAGACTCTGATTCTGATTAACACTGTGAGGAACTTTGGAGTCATTTTTGACCAGGATATGTCCTTCAATGCACATATTAAACAAATATGTGGGACTGCTTTCTTCCATTTGTGCAACACAGCGTTCCCTCGCTATAACGCAGTTCACCTTTCGCGGCCTTGCTGTTTCACAAATTTTTTTGTATTTTGCATTTTTTTAATTTATGTTTTTTATTTTTTTACAGAGCATTGTGTTCTGCGTCCTGTTTGGCTGTAGACCACTGTTGGAGTCAAATTGTTAAATGTTCTCATTGTGTTACATAAATTTGTAAGTCTTAGTTCAAGCAGCAGGATCTCTGAGCACCTCTCCAGCCTGTTTGTTGGTGGGGAAGGCTGAAGTGTGTTATTACAGGGACATCTATGTGATGGTTCTGTTTTCTTGCTTAGTAAACTTCCTGCCTTTATGACCAGGACATGTCCTTCAACGCACATATTAAACAAATATGTAAGACTGCTTTCTTCCATTTGCGCAACATCTCTAAAATTAGAAATATCCTGTCTCAGAGTGACGCTGAAAAACTAGTTCATGCATTTATTACTTCCAGGCTGGACTACTGTAATTCATTATTATCAGGAAGTCCAAAAAACTCATTGAAAAGCCTTCAGCTAATCCAAAATGCTGCAGCAAGAGTCCTGACAGGGACTAGAAAGAGAGAGCAGATTTCTTCTGTTTTGGCTTCCCTTCATTGGCTTCCTGTTAAATCCAGAATTCAAAATCCTGCTCCTCACATACAAGGTCTTAAATAATCAGGCCCCATCTTATCTTAATGAGCTTGTAGTACCATATCACCCTATTAGAGCACTTCGCTCTCGCTCTGCAGGCCTACTTGTTGTTCCTAGAGTATTTAAAAGTAGAATGGGAGGCAGAGCCTTCAGTTTTCAGGCCCCTCTTCTGTGGAACCAGCTTCCAGTTTGGATTCAGGAGACAGACACTATCTCTACTTTTAAGATTAGGCTTCAAACTTTCCTTTTTGCTAAAGCATATAGTTAGGGCTGGACCAGGTGACCCTGAATCCTCCCTTAGTTATGCTGCAATAGACGTAGGCTGCCGGGGGATTCCCATGATGTACTGGGTGTTTCTTCTCAGGTGCTTATATACCTGACATTTTGTCCTGCTTTCGTCCACTCACCCCAAACCAATTTCCCATATGGCCCCGCCCCTCCCTGAGCCTGGTTCTGCTTGAAGTTTCTTCCTGTTAAAAGGGAGTTTTTCCTTCCCACTGTTGCCAAAGTGGTTGTTCATAGGGGGTCATATGATTGTTGGGTTTTCTCTGTTTTCTCTTTGTTACCGCAGGGTCTTTCCAATTCAAAGTACCATACGGCAACTGTCTTTGTAATTTTGTGCCAAAATATGAGTACCACAGCCTTCTGCAGCTCTCGACTCTTCTTTTTTCTTTTATTTGTATAAATTTTATTAGCACGCTTTTCTGCTTGAGGTGACCTTTAGGTGATAGTCGACCGCAGCAGGAGCATGATGTTGGAGTGTGTACTTCATTCTGCACAGCTGCTTCAGGTCCTCAGAGGATCTGCAAGCTGCCTTTAAAATGGGCAAATGAAGGCCAGAGAATTGTGCAGAGATGCATGAACCTCACAGATGTTCTTCATAAATGTTCTTGAGTCATTGGACCATAGCCAAAGGGTTGGTGTTGTTTCAGGTGTGCAGGTGTGCAGGATTTAGACTCTGATAATATTGTGACTGCAGTGAGCTCATTGCATCTGTTTTGGCTTTCTACTGCACTTCATGAACACCTGCTCCTCTCAGCTCCCCTCATCCCCCCTCCCCTCTCAGAATGGAGGGTGAGAGGATAGTGTCTGCTGTCTCACCTCTGAATGCAGTTTGGACCTCGCACAGTTAACACTGGTTCCATCTCATAGCAACTGGGACTCAAACCAGAGTCAACATCAACACTAATGAGTTCTGTTAAACCTGACCTAAGAAGTCACTGACTCTGGTGCAAAATAATCCCTGTGGGTCTGTGCATGTGTGCTCTGAGCAAACTTGTTTAAATGAGTGCAGAGAGCTGAGTTCTTCATTTAGTGAAATCAGATTTAAAGAACATCAACAGAACTGAAGACGACGCTGATCTGAGATCAGACCGAAGCTGCTGCTGAATATCAGAAAACTGCAGAGACAGAAAAAAAGATGCAGGAAGTAAAACTCCTCAATAATTCAGAACGAGGAGCGTGAGATGAGGAAGAGAAGTTTCATTAAAATCATACTTGAATGGAAATGAATAAACAGAGAACATCTCTGCTTTGTTAATAACAACACCTGTAGGCCCCGCCCCCAACCACAGGACAGGAGGATCTGCTGCCGGCATCCCGGTTAGAGCTGAGAAATTTTTAATGTTGTGGCTGATAGATGTGTGTGTTCTAGCATCAGTGTGGGTGGTGTTTAACACGAGCCGGACTCTACTGTGTGAAATGCGTTCACATTATCTCTGCTGGATAAACCTTCAGTCTGCCTGAACCCACAATAAAACCAGCACAGCTCTTTGTTCCAGCGTGTTTACGCCTCAGGAGGAGATCCAGGACCGATGAAGGATCAGAGGAGGAGGAGGAACACAGGAGGTAACGGCAACAAAAGGAGGATGAGACGAACAACAACAACACAAACAGTAGCAGCAGCACAAAGAACCACGTAATTCTCCCATTCAGCCAATGTGTGTGATCAGGGTGTAATCCACACACACACACACTGAGATGGCAGTCCACTTCTGTCAGGTCACATAACCTACAAAGACAAATTGATAGGCACTAACATCTGGAGGTACCACAAGGCAGTTAGTCCAGATGGGTTAACCAGGAGGGCCCTAAAAGGGTGTGCAGACCAGCTGGCTGGGGTCTTCACTGAGACCTTCAACACTTCACTGTCTCAGTCCTGTGTCCCGCTGTGCCTAAAGTCAGCCACAGCTGTCTCACTGCCAAAGCAGACCAACATTAACAGCCTCAGCGACTACCGACCAGTTGCTCTAACGCCTGTTATAATGAAGTGCTTTGAGAAACTGGTCCGACATCACATCATGTCCTGCATGCCACCCACACTCAACCTGCTCCAGTTTGCACACAGAGCTAACAGATCTACTGAAGATGCCATTGTTACAACGCTCCACACCACCATCTCTCACCTGGAACAACAGCGGTGTGACACCAGGCTGCTCTTTGTTGACTTTGGCTCTGGTTTTAATATCATACTCCCGGCAAGACTAACAGTAAAACTGCTGGATATCGGACTTCCTTCTACCACCTCCTGCTAGATCAGAGACTTCCTGTCAGACCGTGTACAGAGTTAGAGTGGGGCCTCATCTTCCCTCAGCCCTCAGCCTTAACATCGGCTCTCCACAAGACTGTGTACTGAGCCCCCTACTGTAAACTCTGTACACACATGACTGTGTTAGTTCCCACCCAGACAACGCAGTCATCAAGTTTGCAGATGATACCACCGTGGTGGGGCTCATCTCTGGGGAGACGGCGTACAGAGCTGAGGTTCAGAGGCTGTCAGATTGGTGTGCCGACAACAACCTGGACCTCAAAACCACCAAGACAACAGAGCTGGTAGTCGACTGCAGCCTGTCAGCATCAATGGGGAGTGCGTGGAAAGGGTGTCCAGTTTCAAGTTCCTGGGTGTGCACATAGACACAGACCTCCAATGGTGCTCAAACACCTCGGCTGTTGTAAAGAAGACCCAACAGTGTCTCCACTTTCTGACAATCCTCAGAAAAATCTTTGGTCTCTTTTTTCTGATGGTCTCTTTGCTGTGATGGTCTCTTTGGGACACTGTGTTTCGTCTGTTTACTCTTTTTTGTTCCTGGTCCAGCCTGTCGGGGGCGCAGCTCCTGCTCCACAGTTGTTCTTAATGGTTAATGGTCTTCAGCTGCAGGTTGTCTGAATGCTAACCCAATGACTCTAAATAATTTCTCTTTGTTAACTGAAGCAAGAGAGCTCAGACGTCAAAGGTCACAGACTGCTGTCAGAAAACAGGAAGCATCCTCTGGCTCAGCTTGAAGGTTGTGTGAAGATCGTGCAAGGCTTTCCTTGGTGCAACTGTCACACTGACAGACTTCAGATCTTTTCCTCTGCAGATCCTTCTCACTTGTTTCTGCTGCCTCACACATTAATCAGTCTGCAGGTCATGTGACTGCAATTATGGGCTGTTAGAGGGAAACCAGATTTCATCCATTTGAATCTGGGACCTTCAAGCAGGTGAACCAACATGACATTCTGACATGTTCTCCATGTTCTTTCCCTGAGTCTTTGATGTTGGCTCATAAATGTGTAAAAAAAACTCCCTTTCTCCCAAAGAGGATAATAAACCGTTTATTCAGCCAGTGCAAGAATTATCAGAGATATTTATCAGAATTACTTCTTTAATCTCAGTTTTGGTGGAATCCCCAATGTTGGATCTGCTGCTTCATTACAAACTGCTTCCTATGAGTGAAGAGTTAATCGGTACATCCACTGTTTGAGCTCCACGGAGAGCTGGCATCATATTTATTCTGCTGTGTAGTGTCATGTTATGGTCTGTGATCACCGCCATGTTTTCACCTGCCACTCAGAGCGCTCAGCCTCGTCTCTGCACGCGTTCCAAAGTGAAGGAACGAGTGAAGCTCCTGTTTGAAGTCGTCTCCACAGGAAGCGCAGCAAGAGTCAGAGACGAGCGTCAGACGGAGCAGGACCATCAGTATGTGCATATTAGATTCCAGTTAAAATTTGATTACACGTGTCGTTTTTGAACATTTCTCACATGAAACTGAATTTCTTCACTTCACTCTGGTACTGCCCCACATTTCCTGCTCAGCAGAAACACGACAGCCGTCAATCACAGCCAAAAACACGGCACAGTTTAAGACAGAACAGCTCCACAGTTAATGTACACTCACATACAGTGGGGCAAAAAAGTATTTAGTCAGCCAGCGATTGTGCAAGTTCCCCCACCTAAAATGATGACAGAGGTCAGTAATTTGCACCAGAGGTACACTTCAACTGTGAGAGACAGAATGTGAAAAAAAATCCATGAATCCACATGGTAGGATTTGTAAAGAATTTATTGGTAAATCAGGGTGGAAAATAAGTATTTGGTCAATAACAAAAATACAACTCAATACTTTGTAACATAACCTTTGTTGGCAATAACAGAGGTCAAACGTTTACTATAGGTCTTTACCAGGTTTGCACACACAGTAGCTGGTATTTTGGCCCATTCCTCCATGCAGATCTTCTCGAGAGCAGTGATGTTTTGGGGCTGTCGCCGAGCAACACGGACTTTCAACTCCCACCACAGATTTTCTATGGGGTTGAGGTCTGGAGACTGGCTAGGCCACTCCAGGACTTTCAAATGCTTCTTACGGAGCCACTCCTTTGTTGCCCGGGCGGTGTGTTTTGGATCATTGTCATGTTGGAAGACCCAGCCTCGTTTCATCTTCAAAGTTCTCACTGATGGAAGGAGGTTTTGGCTCCAAATCTCACGATACATGGCCCCATTCATTCTGTCCTTAACACGGATCAGTCGTCCTGTCCCCTTGGCAGAAAAACAGCCCCATAGCATGATGTTTCCACCCCCATGCTTCACAGTAGGTATGGTGTTCTTGGGATGCAACTCAGTATTCTTCTTCCTCCAAACACGACGAGTTGAGTTTATACCAAAAAGTTCTACTTTGGTTTCATCTGACCACATGACATTCTCCCAATCCTCTGCTGTATCATCCATGTGCTCTCTGGCAAACTTCAGACGGGCCTGGACATGCACTGGCTTCAGCAGCGGAACACGTCTGGCACTGCGGGATTTGATTCCCTGCCGTTGTAGTGTGTTACTGATGGTGACCTTTGTTACTTTGGTCCCAGCTCTCTGCAGGTCATTCACCAGGTCCCCCCGTGTGGTTCTGGGATCTTTGCTCACCGTTCTCATGATCATTTTGACCCCACGGGATGAGATCTTGCGTGGAGCCCCAGATCGAGGGAGATTATCAGTGGTCTTGTATGTCTTCCATTTTCTGATGATTGCTCCCACAGTTGATTTTTTCACACCAAGCTGCTTGCCTATTGTAGATTCACTCTTCCCAGTCTGGTGCAGGTCTACAATACTTTTCCTGGTGTCCTTCGAAAGCTCTTTGGTCTTGGCCATGGCGGAGTTTGGAGTCTGACTGTTTGAGGCTGTGGACAGGTGTCTTTTATACAGATGATGAGTTCAAACAGGTGCCATTCATACAGGTAACGAGTGGGGGACAGAAAAGCTTCTTACAGAAGACGTTACAGGTCTGTGAGAGCCAGAGATTTTCCTTGTTTGAGGTGACCAAATACTTATTTTCCACCCTGATTTACCAATAAATTCTTTACAAATCCTACCATGTGGATTCATGGATTTTTTTTTCACATTCTGTCTCTCACAGTTGAAGTGTACCTCTGGTGCAAATTACTGACCTCTGTCATCATTTTAGGTGGGGGAACTTGCACAATCGGTGGCTGACTAAATACTTTTTTGCCCCACTGTATACTCATCAGACATATACCGTATTTTCACGACCATAAGAAGCACTGTACTAAAAGGCGCAGTCTCAGTTATGTGTGCCATTACTGTATTTAACACACACATAAGGCGCACTGGATCATAGGGCGCATACAAGTACCGTATGCGTATTTAAAAATAAAGCGGGAGCAAACCTGAGTTCGGTACTCACATTTTTATTACCAGTAATCGTCATCATCAACAACACACAAGCATACAAGTGTGCATATTTAAAAATAAAGCAGGAGCAAAACAAAGTTTGGTACTCACATTTTTATCATCAATCAAACCCATCGAAGTCCTCATCCTCTGTGTCTGAATTGACCAGCTGCGCTAAATCTCCATCAAACATGCCAAGTTCACTGTCTTCACCGTCAGAGTCACTTTCCGTGCCGTGCGGCTCCTCGGAAATGATGCCGGCTTTTGCGAAAGCTCGAACAACAGTGCCAGCAGACATGTTAGCCCAAGCATCTACAATCCATTGGCAAATTGTGGCGTAACTCGCCTGGCGCTGCCTTCCACTCTTGGTGAAACTGTGGTCTCCATCGGTCATCCATCGCTCCCAGGCCGCTCGCAGCCTTACTTTGAACGGGTGGTTCACACCGATGTCCAGCGGTTGGAGTTCCTTTGTCAGGCCTCCCGGAATGACAGCAAGCTCACAGTTCATTTGTTTCACTAGTTTTTTCACATCGGCTGTGAGATGGGCATGCATAGAGTCACAGATTAAGAGCGATGGTGATGCGTGGAAAAAACCACCTGGTCTCCTTACATACGCCTCCCTCAGCCACTCTTTCATCATTTCCTCATCCATCCAGCCCTTTTCATTTGCCTTAATGATGATTCCTGCTGGAAACTTCTCTTTAGGCAAAGTCTTTCGCTTAAAAATCACCATAGGCGGCAGTTTCTGTCCATTAGCATGGCAGCCAAGCACAACAGTAAAAGAAGACTTTTCATACCCCGTTGTGCGTATCGCTACCGTGCTGGTCCCCTTCTTCTCCACAGTGTGACTCACCGGGATGTCAAAAGTGAGCGGGACCTCGTCCATGTTAGTGATGTGGCTGGGCTGGATGTTTTTGTCGCCGATGTGTTTGCTGCAGTAGGAGCGGAAGATGGCCAGCTTTTCCTTATAATCCGCTGGAAGTTGCTGCGCTACCGTAGTCCTGGTCCGGATGGAAAAATGGCACCGTTTCATAAAAAGTGAAAGTGAAACTGCTTTTAGCCGAATGGTGACCGTCGAAACGCTTCTCCCGCTCGTTCTTTGCTCGATGATCCACCGCTCGAGTCTTTCCTCCAACTCGGCCACACTTCACCCTTTAGCGTTCTCATTGTGTTCTCTACTACGTCCTCATTACAACACACAGGGCGCACTGCGCTATAGGGCGCACCGTACTTTTTGAAGAAAATCTAAGACTTTTAAGTGCGCCTTATGGTCGTGAAAATACGGTATGTCTATATACACTCAAATTTACATAATGTCAAATCTATAAACATCCACATCTAAATATACCACACTGAGTATGTGGTTGTGGCCATCCGATTATTCTGCTCCTGACTCTTGTTTTGAGCTCCTCGCAGACACGAGATTGGGGTCAGACGTACAGGAGAAGATCTGGAGGGGAGCTGACAGGATGCCATGTCGTTTCCCAGAAGAAGATTTTTGTTGTGGTATAAAACTGTGTTGCCTGCTTACAGGGTGATCCTCTTTGTTAAGCAGAGTTCAGGCAGCAGGGGTTTTTTGGTTTACATCGAGGTCCAGCGCGCTATAACTTGTAATTTCAACTACTGAAACGGATTAAACCTGTAAAAGATAGTCGTTCTCCTGTACGTCCTTAAAGAAAAAAACAAACAAACACAAACATACCCCAGGTACTGACAATCAGGTGCCTGATTGGTGCTGGATTAGCAGCACCTGTGAGAATGGACCCTGCTACAGCAGGCATTTGGTATCTACTCCAAGCATGCCATTCTGATGGTCCTTGCCACAGGGGAACTTTGACCAGATATTCCTCAAACCAAGTTCAGCATTATTTTGTTTTTATTTATACATTTTTCATGGACGCCATCCACTTCAGTTTGCCTACCAGCCTGGCATTGGAGCGGATGATGCCGTCATTCACCTCCTACACCGTTCCCTCGCTCACCTGGAGACCGCTGGAAGCAGTGTGAGAATCATGTTCTTTGATTTCTCCAGTGCCTTCAACACCATTCTTCCCACGGTCCTGAAGGACAAGCTGGAGAACTCTGGAGTGGACCATCACCTCACTACCTGGATTTTGGACTACCTCACCGACCGACTACAGTATGTGACAGGGGATTTCTAAGAATCGCCCCACAGTTCTTCAGCTGAGACACCTGAGTTAGAAAACACAAACACTGCAGAAGTTTTTCACTCGCGAGGGCAGTCATGGAACGCAAGACGTGCGCCCCATCACTGTCTGCGTTCTTTATGTGTGTGTGTGTGCAAAGATAACAACGTCACTCAGAGCAACGGTTTTTCCCTTTTCTACATCTGTATGTTCACAAAAAGAGCTGAGGTTTCTCTTCTCTACATCTGAATGTTCTCTGTAGACAGGAAGCAGTTAGTAGCTGAATAAGTCCATCATCACTAAAGTTATTAGGTGAAAAGTCACGTAGACATGTAGATTGCTTATTGATCAATAAAAAGAGCACATCTCATGAAGCTGATCACATTATATACAATTTTTCCTCTGACAGTATGTGAGAACTCAGGGCTGTGTGTCGGACAGGGCCGTCTGCAGTACGGGGGCCGCACAGGGAACGGTTCTGGCTCCGTTCCCCTTCACCATCTACACTGCCGACATCTCCCACAACTCCACCCAGTGCTTCCTGCAGAAGTTCTCTGATGACTCTGCAATAGTCGGCCTCATCACTGATGGGGACGACAAGGAGTAAAGAGGACTGACTCAAGACTTTGTGGACTGGTGCCAGCTGAACTACCTCCACATCAACACCAGTAAAACCAAGGAGCTGGTGGTAGACTTCCGCAGGCACAAGCATTCTCCACTGCAACCACTGAACATCCAAGGTATGGACATTGAGGCTGTGAACAGCTACAGGTACCTTGGTGTTCACCATGGTTCATCTGAACAACAAACTGGACTGGACTCATAACTCAGACGCCCTCTACAGGAAAGGGCAGAGCAGGCTGTACCTGCTGTGGAGACTCAGGTCGTTTGGAGTGGAGGGCCCACTCCTGAAAACCTTCTATGACTCTGTGGTGGCCTCAGCCATCTTTTACGGTGTGGTCTGCTGGGGACAGGAAGAGACTGAACAGGCTGATCCGCAGGGCCAGCTCTGTTCTGCCCTCTGGACCCAGTGGAGGTGGTGAGTGACAGGAGAACGGTGGCTAAGCTGTCATCCCTGTTGGACAACATCTCCCACCCCATGCAGCAGACTGTGACAGCACTGAGCAGCTCCTTCAGTGGGAGACTGCGGCACCCACGGTGTGGGACGGAGAGATTTCGCAGGTCTTTCCTCCCCACTGCTGTCAGACTCTGCAACAAAGACTTTTGCAGCTGATCAAACACACAAACCCACACATGTGCAATAAGACTGCTATATGTGCAATTCTTGTGCAATTCTTCTTCTGACGAAGTTGTATTTTGGTATTTTCCTACTCAGTTGTATATGGTATTTGTATTTGTATTTGTATTTTATTCTATTGTATATATTATTCTATTCTGTTATTCTATTGTATATAGTATTTTATTTTAGTCTATTGTATTTTATTGCATTCCAGTGTTTTCTAATTTCTGCTACATAACTTTGCACTTTTGCTGTAACAAAACAAATTTCCCACCTGTGGGAGTAATAAAGGTCATCTTAGCTTATCTTATTGATGTTTCCCTGGATAAGGTGGAGGAGGTGGCAAGAGGGAAGTCTGGGTTTTCCTGCAACTTGACTTCAGGTAAGCAGAAAAACTGGATGATGAGTTATTGTTTTGTTATTTTATATTTTCACTGTTACTGAAGTGGCTGTTGTGAATGTTTGAACAGCATGCATCATTCATAATGCACAGCACATTTTTCCATCAGTTTATTAGTATTTCAAATATCAGTGTGTCACATTTGCCGAATATCTGTTGTCCTACTTGTTTTCATGAAATACTTAACATTGTTTATTTTAAGTGTTTTCCTTCGTTGTCTGTCTGGAGGATATTGTGTAATGTTGATAATTCACGATGTGAGGTGCCGCCAGTGTTGCCAATTTAGTGACTTTGTCGAGTTTTCAGACCCCCTTAGCGACTTTTTTTCTAAAAAGCGACAAATCTGGCGACTTTTTCTGGTGTTATTGGAGACTTACTTATGACGACTTTTTGATGTGAAAGCACGTATTGCTCTTCTCAACAAGCAGCGGGTGCTGCCGTGGGCACCTCGCCCGTGCCAAAGCGCTCACCGGCGGAGGATAGTCCTCCCCCCGTTGCTATCAGGGCAGAAGATGTTCACACCTATGCGTCCAAACTGCAAATGAATTGCACATGAGCGAAGCCACTGCTCCCGCACTGACTGTAACGCAGTCAGTTCTTCTTTTACTGTTATGTAGTGATGGGATTTCCGGCTCTTTTTAGAGAACCGGCTCTTTCAGCTCGGCTCACTAAAGAGAGACGGCTCTCCAGGTTGTTTTGTTGCTTTAATTAATTTATTATTAACAATAAAATAAAATTATGCACAAAAGGAATTACTAATGTAAAAAAAGGTGGTTTTATTTATATATGTTTATATATAAATATATGTGGTGGCCCCTCGAGACAAAGCACGTACAAACTCCAAAACACATTTCTAGCGTTAACTGAACTTCCAAAACAGAGCTACCTAGATCACTTAAATTACACAATTGAAAGCATGAAAGCATGTGTGTATTGTTTGTGTATTTATACACAAGCACTCATATATATTCAAATAATTTTTAAAAAAAAGTTAATTTACCTGTTACTACCACACACCAAATCCGGTCGTTGGTACTTGTCGGCTTGTGTAGCCACTAGGTAACAAAAGCTCAACACTGCGCCCTAGCATCCTGGAGCACTTCTGTTGTCTTTTGTACGTGCTTCTGAGTTTTTACGTGTTTTGGAGTTTGTACGTGTTTTGTCTGTAGGGGCCACCGTAAATATACTTTTATTTATTCACGCCACATAAAATGTAATAAATAAATCATATAATACAAAAACCCTCTCCGTGAATTGCTACCTTATCGTGGTGGAGCGGTTTGTGTGTCCCAGGGATCCCAGGGGCTATGTTGTCTGGGGGCTTTAGCCCCCTGGTAGGGTCTCCCATGGCAAATTGGTCCTGGGTGAGGGACCAGACAAAGAGCGATTCAGAAGACCCTTATGAAGAGAACATTGAGGGAACAGTTTACCCTGCCCTGGATAGTGTTACCGGGGCCCCGCCCTGGAGCCAGGCGGGCGAGCGTCTGGTGGTCAGGCCTTAGTCCATGGGGCCCGGCCGGGCACAGCCCGAAGAGGAGACATGGGCCCATCCTCCTGCAGGCCCACCACCCGCATGAGGCGCCATAGGGGTCGGGTGCATTGTGTGCCGGGTGGCGGCCAGGAGCGGAGGCCCTGGCAGACTGATCCCCGGCTGCCAAGACTGGCAATAGGGACATGGAATGTCACCTTTCTGGTGGGGAAGGAGCCTGAGTTAGTGCGTGAGGTTGAGAGGTACCGGCTAGATATTGTCGGGCTCACCTCTACGCATGGCTTGGGCTCTGGAACCAGTCTCCTGGAGAGGGGCTGGACTCTGTCTCAGTCTGTCTCAATTATGCAAATTAGGCAAAGACGTCATTTTGCGACTTCTAGCGACTTTTAGGACAGCCAATAGTGATTTTCCTTACAGAGGTGTTGGCAACACTGGGTGCCACACAGTTAAGGGGTGTGGATCGTTTAAAATGCCTTTGTTTACAACGGTTCTCAGATTTAGCTTGAAATCAGAGTATTTCTTAGTTTTACACGTGTTGGTTAGCATAATGTTGTCCTCGTTTAGAGGACGCACCTGCACGGCATCCGCAATCACGCCCACGGCGCGCGAGCCGCGCCTGCCGGTTGAGGCAGCGTGGGTAGCCGCTCCAGCCGGGAGCGGCGGAGAAGCCGCGGGATAAGTGCCCATGCTAGGGGAGTCCACGCCACCCAAGCCCGAGGTCTGCGGGCTGAGCAGAGCGGCCTCACCTCCACCAGAGGCCGGCGCGTGGTGTGGTCCAGCGTGCTGGATGCCTGCCCAGCCCCCCGTGAGCCCAAGCTCAATGCCACGCCGGCTGCGCCGCTGCTTGCCTCATGGGCGGCCCCCGGTCCAGCTCCGGGGCTTCCTTTGGATACGTGGGCGACCCCCGGACCCACTTCATCACCGGCGCCGCTGGATGCGTGGGCCGCCACCAGAACAGAAACCTCCCTGTCGCTTGGCCAGGGCCTGGGGGCGCCGGCAGTCCGGGCTAATCCCCTCTCCTGCTCGCGGTGGGGGGAGTAGGTTCGGCCGGATGGCTCCCTGGCCTCAGTCGGGCGATGGGGGTATGTGGCGGGGCGTGGCCTGCGGTGCCGTGCGGGGAAGGCGGACACACCGCAGACTTAAATATTGTACCTGTCCTCCCTGGCCTCACTTGGCCTCCCTGCTGCTGCGGAGCCTGGGACGGTCTGCTTGCCTCCACCCCGGGGGGAAGGGTAACATCTCTTGGGTCTGGGTTCTGTTTCCCCCTCTGGGGGCGAGGGTACCTGGACCCGGGGTATAGAGTATGTTTGGGGAGTGTGATTGTGTGTACATGTCCATTTATGTCAATCCTTACGTTGGGTGAGTGCTGAGTGTTTGTATATGTGTGCATGAGGGTGGGAATGCATGTTGTGCAATGCAATGCTGTGTGTGCCTGTTTGTCTGTGTCTATATGTCACGTCGGGTCTTAGACTCCACCTCTCTGGGAACTCCCAGGCCCTCCAAGGCCTATCTCCCCTCACCACACTCCCTGCCGGTGACTGATGCCCTCAGGGGTCGATGCATTGGTGGTTCTTGGTGTTCGGGGCTGGGCACTCAGGTATGTACCGGCTCACTCCCGGTGGCTACCTGGCGGGGCCTGGCGCCTGTTGCTCGGTCAGGCCTCCTCCGGGGTGCGGGGGGCCCTCGGGCCTCCGGCCTCTGGGCCTGCGGCTCGGTTCACTCTGGCACAGCTGGCTGCCGGCAGAGCCGGCGGGCATGCCGGTGCAGCCCCCTCTAGCTTCTGCTCGGTGGCTACTGGGTGACGCCTTGTCTGGGGATCCTCAGCTCTTCCCATGAGGGGGGCACGATGCCCCTCCGGTGGTCCTCCTTGGGCTCTCGCACAGGCCTCTGGATGTCTGGGGCCTGGATCTCCTCCATGCCTGCTTCATGCCCTGGGGGACGGGGCTATGGCTCTCTACATCCTCTTGCAGACCATTACATGTGGAAACCATTTGAATACAAGCGCGCTGATCCACACAGGTATGCACACGGATGTTCACTGCTCGTAGACTTAAATTACACCTTTCTTGGCTGCTACTTCAAAGCACATTGTGCGCTGTCTGTCCTGCGTGCTGCACAACAACATTAAATATTTAGTATTTACTGTTGTTTACACTTAGCTAGATTAATGCGATGGTGTTGTGTTTAGTATGTTGCTTTGGGGTTTTTTTTTTGCTTGTTTTCTATTCCTCTTCTCTCAACAGGTGATCCAGGAGATTTTTTTCTCCCCCCTTTCTCACTGTCCCTCTCCCCTTCTGTTTTTCTTTTCCTTCCTCTTTCTCTCTCCCTTTCCTATCCCTCACTCATGTCTGTCCCGTCTGTAACATCTGAAAATAAAATTAAATAAATAATAAAAACAAAGGTCGATCAAATGGACCAATACGGCAATGCCACGATGATCCATTTGGCAAAGTAAATCCATTGGGTATCCTTGTTGGTCTTCAGACAACAATTCTGACGGCTAAAGAACCAAATGGGACAGGAAAAAAAAAAAAAAAAGAACACAAATCCAGCAAGAGTGGTTTTTGGTTTAGTCAGATATTATATTCTGCTTCTTCCACTTGAGAGGAAAAAAATATAATGTGTAACACTGTATGTCCATTAGTGACAAAACTATTGTTTTCATCAATATTACATATTTAATAAGCTTTTTAATGTGATGATACATGAAACAAATATGAATCAAAGTAGGGGCAGCTATCCTATAACATTCACACATTACTATAAGAGTGCAGTGGATTTTCTCAGCTTAATATTTATAAAAATATGTATCTAATGGAGGGCAATGAGTATACAGTACATTCATCTGTTCAATACTTTGGTCCAGACCAAAACATTTCAAAAACTAGCTTCACTGTAAATGGATTTGTGTAGCTCGTAGGAGAGGGACATCAAATTCATTTCTCATATCGTGGGCCACATACGGCGCACTTTGATCCTAAGTGGGCCAGACCAATGAAACTTCCTTTTCTATCAGACATTTAACTACACATTTAATCCCCGAGAAGTCTTAATACCAGGAAAAGAAGTGCAATTTCAACGTGATAGTCTCGCATGATAAATGTGTAAAATTACAGAAAAGGTTGTGGTAGCTCATTCCCTTGACAAATCTTTCAGCAGATATTTCTGTAGTAGACGGATAGAAACTGGAACTTTTCTGTTAATTAATTTTTATATACTGCTTTACTTAATAATTATAATTATTATTATTATTATTAATGGAAAAGCTGTAAAATGGTTAAAAGTTTAAAATCTATGCACTCCAAATTTTCCGCAGCTTTCCGTGGGCTGGACTTTGTTGGGCCAATTCTTGCAGACTGGTTTGGAAAAAATGAAACCATTGTGGAAGTGCCTTAAACCTGCATTCTGCCTGAAGGCCAAGAGATGGCAATAGCTGTGGTTGAAATAACTCTTCTGGTCCTATAGAGGTCTATCAGAAAAAAGCGTTCTGCCTTGAGCTCTGTAAACACACCTGATGAGTTTATGCACTCAGTCACTCCTTCAGGATGATATGGAATAAAAAATGAACCAAAAAGATGATTATTCATGGTATGTGCAAAGACTAATAGCCTACCAATGACAAGTTGTTAGAGGACGAGCAAGCAGTTTCATATTCAGACACCCCCCCCCCCCCCCCCCCACGTGGCAAAAAAGAAAAGAAAAAAATATATATATATCGTAGCTGTCCTATGGTTGGGGTTGGTAATGGTGAGCTGGCAGCAGGAGAGCTGCAGCTCTGTGTGTATTGTGAACAGCAACCGTGTATGTGCTAATAAAGAATGCTGCAAAGCATGTTAATGTCACCGGTTCTGCTGTGGTCATTTACAGATATATAATATAACACCATGGAAAACACACATGAAATTAGTCTCTGAGGAAGAAGGTTTATTCTGAGACGGGTGTAATGTAGTGATGAAGCACTCTGGAGCCATTCAGGAAGCTGACAGCAGAAATAGTCAGTATGGAGGAGTTAGACTGAGTCCTGCTGTAAATCTGACCTTTGACCTTCAGATTTTTTCCTCTTCATCATCACTTCTGCGGTTTCATGTTGGTCTTTTCTTCCCTCCCGTTTCCTCGCTTCAGCGTCTCTCCACCTCTCACCTTGTTGCTGGGAAAGCAGAACTTGTTACAGTGCGTTGGGTAACGGCGGTCTGATTCAGACTGCGGTGGCTTTCAGATCGCACCGTCAGCACATTTCATCACACTCAGACCGTTGGCAGGTAACTCAAACTGTCAACGATGTGGCAACTTGAGGCGACCTGCCGCTCCCACACTTCCTCTGTGACCGCCGCTCAAGAGGAACTGCTTTTACCTTCAGTGACCTGATGGCCCAACGCCCTGCTGACAAAGCTTAACTCTTTCCACGTGAGTCACCTCCAACTGTCATCGGTGATCACAAGGAGGAGGCGATTCCTCCTGATTCACACCTGTAGTCCTGTTTCTTTACCCCATGTTCAACTGTCAGCGTCTGACCTGTGGAGCAGTCAGCAATCTTTCTACCACAGGAATCTGAGGAGGCACCAACGTTCTCAGAGATGGCCCCCGACTGAACCACCAGAATAATAAAAACAATGTCCATCTTGTTGTGCCTGAAGCTTCTGTTTGCCTCTGAAAAGGTTCAATTTCTGAATTTGTCTCTCCTGGTTTAGTCTGTAAACTTGTTGGCTCTATGTTCACTCGCAGTGATTCCAGGAATTAGTCTGATCCGCAGCCCTGTGGCAGCTTCTTCGCTGTCAGTTTCATGTAGTTCACCTGGTTTCTATCACAGGTTCAGGCCAGACTGCCAGTCTGTTCAGACTCTGTTCCAGCGGTTAGACTGGCCCATTTTACCTTCAGGGATCAAACCAGAACAGTCTCAACAGTCATCACTGATTATTAATTATTATCGCTGATTATTATTTCTTATTACTAATAATTCAGTTCAATATTATTATGATTATTACTGCCTGTTACCTGATACTGATACTGTTTCTTAATGAGGAAAAGTTATGTTTGAAATGATGGAAATGAAAATTTAAAAAGTTAAAATTGTTGAATTCACATATTAATATTCTTTCATTTTTGTGCTACATTTAAAACATTTTCTGACATTTGATAAAGTTTCTATTCGACCTAGACTCCAAATGTTTTTAATTTTTAATTATTTTTTTATTTGACATTTTATTTGTTGAATCAGATTTTTTTGCACAAACTCTTTTGTTTCTCCTCATCAAAATATGTACATGGATAAATAAATGCTAATTTTCTTCTTTAGTTTTGTGTGTGTGGCACAGCGGGCCTGAGAGGACAGACTTCAAACCTTAGAGAGAAGCAGCTTCATCAGAGCTCACAGAGAAATCAGCAGTGTGTTTGAATAATGAACTAATAACAGCACCGAAGGCAGCGATCACTGTGATACCCAATGTAATGCTCTCTGGGTCTGACACGGGGACACGCCTGGCAGTTGCAGCGGGCTCCCTTGCTCGCTCTCAGACTGTGGCGTTGGACTGAATTCAGGGATTAGCTGTTCCAGGGAGGGAGGAGGGTTTGCTGGCTCGCATCATCCCCCAGAGGATGCTGGGAAAGAGGAGGGAAGGCCCCGAAAAAAAACACCATCCACCCCCATCATCTGTGTGTGTGTGTGTGTGTGTGTGTGTGTGTGTGTGTGTGTGTGTGTGTGTGTGTGGTTGGTATGCAGGGTGATGGCGGCCGACCAACCAGCCCGACATACCGTCAGAGCTGTGGAGGCCCAGAGCTGCCAATAACAGAAATGTTTGAACAATAAAACCTCCACAAAGATTTTAGTGAAGAGAAAAAACAAAAAGCAGCTGTTTTCACAGCATCAAGTGTAACCTTTCACTGTCAGAAACAAGAAGGAAATCATTAGACCTTAGGCTTTTGAACAATCTTGACTCATAGTCATGTTTTTAGTATTTAGTATTCAACAGATTTACTTTTTTTTAATGTAATATTTGGACGGACGGGGGGCGGGGGGGGGGGGGGGGAACAGGTGGAGTGCCCACTCTACGTCAGGGATGAGTTCTCCTGAGTAGGCTGAGGTGTTCGGCCGTCTGACAAGGATGCCTCCTTGCCGCCTCCTGGGTGAGGTGGTCAGGGAATGTCCCACCAGGAGGAGGCCCCGGGAGGGAGTGTGTGAGGAGGACCCAGAAGCAGACGCAGGCGAGGAGACAGACTCAGTTCCAACAAAAGGCGAGCCTTTATTTCGGGCAGATACACGTGGAACATAAATGAAAGCGAAAACAAACTAAAGCACAACAAGACTGATGAACTCTGACTTCACCAGGTAAACTATGAATCAACTATGGCACTATGACGACTATGAACTAACCAAGAAGGTATGACGACTGTGTCCACTATGACTTTAAACTATGACTTGGGAAAAGTAGCACAGACGACCTGACGCCGACTGAACGAAAACACACAAATACACACATGAGGTGATCAGGGGAAGTGGAAACACACGGGGACACAGCTGACACAAATAAACATCATGACACCACAGGGAAGTGAACTAAGACAATGAACAAAGAACACAACACCTCTTCAAAATAAAACAGGAGACATAACAGGACACATACATGACACAATCATGAAACATGACAGACAAACACACACAGATACAACATGACAAACCAATAAGAGACACTTAAACACAGGCATAAGTGAAAGGAAGACACTGACGACAAGGCCACATAGTGCACAGGAAAACACTCATAAGAAGACACAGAATAACCTTAACTAGACCTAAACTTAAGGCAACCTGATAATAATCCTGAAACTTAACATTCTTTCAATGTAGCATAAGAAACCACTAATACCAAATGCACACAAAATGCCGGGTCACAGACCCAGCCCCTGACACCCGCCACCCAGCCCCGGATAAGAAGAAGAAGATGGAAGTTTTTAAACACAACTCTCCTCCTGAGTTCACATTTTATGACTTTATCGTCAAATATCCTCCAAATACAGAGGAGATTATTTTGGTCACTTTTTTACATGAACATCAACTAAATCATAAATGTCAGAGTCTATTTTAATAAGTAGACTAATAATTCATAACAATGTGCAGAAATTAACCGATAATCTGGTGCAGTGTTTGTGTCCTCAAACCTGAACAGATCTGGAATATTTTAATATTCAAAGACTTTCAGGCATCATTTATAATTGATTATCTCCCCAAAACCTTTTTTATAAAGTCAGTGGGCCTCCGTACAAGAGTGATGTGAGTGAAGAGTGAGAACCAAAGAGCAGAGACTCCTGAAGCTGTGAGCAGCTTCAGGAGTCGCAGATGGAGCACACAGAAGAGGAGAAGAGCTCCACCTGCAGGACAAACAAACAAACACATCCAGCTCATTTTATCCTGAGACCTGATAGAAAAGCATCATCATCACTATTATTATTATTATTATTATTATTATTATTATTATTATTATTATTATTATTTATAATAATGTTATTATTATTATTAATAATGTCTGTATTTGTTTTCATCCCCAAACTGAAACAAGCAGCAGGATAAAATCAGAGCTGGAGTTTAAATCTTTACAGTCTCAGAAGGACAAATCTATGGTCTGTCTGATTTGTCTCAATGATACACATATATACTCATATACACTTCACATATGTGTATTATACTCACTGTATACACTGAATATATACATGACTTGTAAAAAGTCACAAAGCACTGAAATGATCCCACTCTTAAATAAAAACACATGACACATGGCTGTGACTGGTTTACCTGTGAAGCTGACCGCAGCGCCGCAGTGCTGAGAGCGCTCAGGGTGGCCGTTCAGCCCATTAACCTCCAGATGAGGGGCTGCTGTGAGCTTTGTCCCACATCAGAGAACAGCTGCTGGTCTTAATGAATCTGCAGCGATGCACATGGAGCTTTCATTACCATCTAAGAGCTGCCTACCCCCCTCGTCTGGAGGCTCCACAGAGGTACGAGCAGAGCTGTGAGAGCTCCACAAATCTGAAAGAACTTCATTCAGGAAAACACACCAGGTTCAAATAAAGAAGAGCCAGCTGCTCCCTCGCTTCCACGTGATTGATTTGCAGATTTCACTTCTAAGTTATCCGGATAACTTTCATGTGTGAACTTTTTATTTCCTTATATAGTGTAATATTTTGTTTTGTTTTAAGATCTAGAGCTTTCACCCCACAGGCCTCACATGTTCTGGATGAATTTAGAGTTGTTTTTAGATCAGTGCTGAGCAGGAAGTGACAGGCAAGTAAGGGAAAGTTATGCTGTGGTAAAGTGAGACACAGCGAGCATTGAACATGACTGAGAACATTCCAGCCACTAATTTTCTCTGCAAGTATGTTCCTGGACAGCTTTTAAGGTTACAGCAGTAGGAATTAAACTCCAACCAACTTCATCACTGGAGGGGCCACAAAGAAGATCTGGACAGTTCGCAGCATTATACTGACCAGTTTTTTGTTCTTATGTGGAAACCAGGTAACAAGGTGCCGACTCCCTCCAGCAGCAAAGGAACACCACCCTCGAAATGAAGCCACACCGAAGACTCACCGGAACCAGCTTCTCCACAAAACAACAACATCGTGGACCTTTTGCCGTTCATACACAAAGCACTGTCCAACTTTGACCCATCCTGGAAATCCCCCATAAAGACTTTCAGGTGCTGTGTGCGTCAGTTCATCCAGCAGCAACAATTACTGCTGAAAACTTAGAGAGTTAGAGAGACTTAGAGCTTATATTGTCACTGAGCGGTTTCTTGCACAGCGAAATTGGGTAGCTGGACCACAAAGGTGGAAAAGTAAACAAAAAATATATACAATAAAGGGGGGGAGCAATATATATATGTATATATTAGGGGTGCAACGATACACAAAATTCACGGTTCGGTTCGGTTCGATACTTTGGTGTCACGGTTCGATATTTTTTCGATACAAAAAAATGTTCATGCCTTTTTAATTTGTCATTTATTAAAATTATAAATATATATTTTAACTCAAAAGTACAGTTTTTAAATTTAACCCTAACCCTTGTGCGCGTTTTTTATTTTGACAGCGAATGCGCACCTGCGGACCACTTATGTGCAGCCCTGGTTATTTAGCTCGTCATATTGCAGCCACAGAAATTCTTTTGTCCATGAAACCATAAAGCTGCACTTTCTTTTTGCCTTATTGATTTGTCATAACTTTTCCGTTTTGCGGTAAGCTTTTCTTTGGCTGTCACTTCTTCACCCTGACCTGTCTTATTTGGCTCAGCAGAACTAAAATATATATCTGTCTGTGAAGGTTCTCAGTCATCCAGGTCATCGTAGTCAAATATAAATCCTGCTGCTTTTACACACGCACTCACATAAGCTCAGCGATTCTCTGCGCGATCAACCTCTCACATGTTTAAGCTTGCTGCGGGAGATTTCACTTGTCATGTTTGCATAGTAAGCTAACAATTAATAAGACGATGTCAGAGGAATTGGTGCACAAATTATCATCACTCACAGATCAGTGCTGTCGCTCTCTATACACAGTTCGCACGATTGCAAAGTGAAAGCAAAAAAACAAGCGCAAATATGTCACATATTGACAGTGGCTCACCGATGCCAATGACATAATTACCCAGCTACATTTCTGAAAGAATGCAAAAGCATTGACATATATTTTTCCTTCCTACAATAGCCCGACGGGCAGGGCAGAG
This sequence comes from Aulonocara stuartgranti, assembly GCF_965226115.1. Classification (NCBI taxonomy): domain Eukaryota; kingdom Metazoa; phylum Chordata; class Actinopteri; order Cichliformes; family Cichlidae; genus Aulonocara; species Aulonocara stuartgranti. Next base: position 168,579 of record NC_138952.1, on the reverse strand, counting down.
ATAGATTTTGGTAGCCCGACTGGAAAAATCGCTAGCCCCAGGACGTCGGGCTAGCGATATTGCGAGCCCTGTATCTGATTGAGGAATCACTCATCTTTGGAAAAGAGAGTTTATTACAGAGAAATGTCTCTTTCCAAAATAAAAGTTATACTATCCGCTTCTTCTGGGAAATGACCTTAACGCCACAACACGGCAAATCTCCGTTAACGAGCTACCCCTGATCGCCCCGGGCATGGGACTAGACGGCCAACACGTTAACGAGCTAACTGCGCTAACACACTAGCTCCCACCCATGTAATTGAGCATTGCTGGCACATCCAACTGTCATGGTCCTGGGCCATGTTGGCCCAGTATTCTTAGTTCTCATGTATTTTTGTATTTTGTTCCTTATTTAGGCCATGTTGCCTGAGTTGCCCTGTTGTGTTGTTCCCTAAGTGCTTTCCCTTCGTGACTCTTACCCCCTGTGTGCCCCTCTGTGTATTCATGAGCCCTCGTCTCTCTTTGTGTTTATTCTATGTTTTCCCCAGCCCATTATGTCTGTGTTCTCCCCGTGCTCTCTCTCCTCCTGTCTGAACCTCTGTACTTCCTGTTTTACTTCGCCCGTCTCCCGTCAGTGTTGTGTTCACTCCTGCCATGTCTTGTTATGATGATCAGTGTCACCTGTGTTCCCCATGTGCTCCCACTCCGCTCGTTAACCCTCTGTGTATTTATGTCTGCGTCTCCCTCAGTTCTGTGTCGCGTTCTCCCTCATGCTGCGTGGATTTCCCTGTGTCTCTCTGCGAGTGTTAGTTTACTTTTCCCAGTTTAGTTTTGTATTTCCTACGTTCTGCCGTTCCAGCATTAAAGCTGTGATATTTGAGTTCATCCCCGTGTCTGTGAGTTTTTGCATTTTGGGTCCTCCTCCTGCCTGCCACACAGCGATCCATGACACCAACATACTGTTTTACTTTAGTCCATGACGCGCTTACCTTCAGGGTCATACGTCACATGAAAACCAAAATAATTCCAAACGCCACATCTGAATGAGGGTGGGGGAGGTTCAATTTGCCATGTTGCAAGGAGAGCTTAACTTCTGTCTCGCTAGCTTGCCCTGCGCTCTTCCTTCTGACTATGCTGTCTGTGTTGAGCGCTCAGTGGATCTGCGCTCGACAGTGCAGCCTAGGCGGAGTAGTCGAACGCAGATTCACTGAGCGCTCAACACAGACAGCATCGTCAGAAGGAAAGTTGATAAAATAAATTACAAATGTTGTATTGTTCGATACATATGCGTACCGAACCGAAAGCACTGTATCGAACGGTTCAATATCGATACGAATATCGTTGCACCCCTAGTATATATATATATATATATATATATGTGAGTGAACTATATAAATGGTGTATGGGTAGACACATTGAACAGGATATTGAAAAGGTTGGTGGTTAGGGTGGAGGTGGTCTTTAATAATCCCCCTGGCTCTGGAGAAACATTTTGAGCTGGCAATTAAGTCCAGAGTGGAGAGTGGACAGCCGATCACCTTCTCTGCAGTTCTGATGACCCTCTGTAGTCTCTTCTTGTCAGCTGTTGTGCAACCAGCGTACCACACAGGCATGGCGTGCACCAGCACACTCTCGATAGTGGCACGGTAGAAGGACACTAGGAGGTCAGTCTGCAGCCTGTTCCATCTCAGAGCCCTCAGAAAATGGAGGCGCTGCTGGGCTTTCTTCACCAGGGCTGATGTGTTTGTGGACCAAGATAGGTCCTCAGATATGTGGGTGCCGAGGAACCCTCCCCTCTCCACATAGTCACCTTTTATGGAGAGGGGAGGGGGATCAGTTCTTGTTTTGCAGAAGTCCATGACCACTTCCTTTGTTTTCTTGGTGTTTAGGGTGAGGTTATTGTAGTCACACCATTCTGACAGTTGCTGGACCTCACACCTGTAGGCGGTGTCGTCATCGTTGGTGATGACCCCATCAGAGTAGTGTCGTCTGCAAATTTGATGATGATGATGTTGCAGGGGTGCGTGGGGGTGCAGTCACTGGTGTAGATGGTGTATAGAAGTGGACTCAGCACACATCCCTGTGGTGAGCAGGTGCTGAGTGACAGGGTGGATGATCTCTGGTTGCCTGACTGATTGTGAGCGGTCTGTGAGGAAGTTTTTGATCCATGCACATGTGGAGGGGGGGAGTCCAAGTTCACCAAGTTAATTTTACTCTTCCTTTATTTCTTCACTAGTAACACTTCATGTTTTTTGGTATATGACCACCAAACTTTACTGGACATAAGAGCTAGGCTTTCTCATCATTCCCTGAAGTTCAAGTTGCAGACCCCACATTCATGTCGCCTGAGATGCCTCTGTTGGTCCGCATAGCCGGCGATAAGTCAGACTCGTTCCTGGTGAGTGATGGCTCCGCCAGGGCTGCCCTTTGTCACCAGTTCAGTTTGTAATTTCTATGGACAGAATTTCTAGGCAAGGCCAAGTGGCAGAAGGCTTTCACTTGGGTGGTCTCAGAATCTCATCTCTGCTTTTCACAGATGATTTAGTTCTCATGGCTTCATCAGGTGATGCCCCCCAGCTAGCTTAGGAATGGTTCGTATCATTCGTATCGTGCTGTGAATCAGCACCTCCAAGTCTGAGCCGGAAAAGGGTGGAGTGCCCACTAAGGACATCTTAGACAAAAACAGCAGCTTCGACATAAGTCTAAAATCATTATTAGCTGACAAATACAAACCAGTTTGGGGTTTATTGTGGCTGAAGAAGAGGTAGTTTAAAAATATGAAGAGGAATTCCACTTGAGGCACTAATACTTACAATAGTGAGGATGTTAGGGCCAGTTGTCTACAACACATCTCTGAGAAATGGCATGGGGACCAGGTCCAGGGCACAAGGATCAGGTTTCATACGCATGATTATATCAGTAAGATAAGGTAAAGTTCAAGGAGGAAAGAGCAGCATATTGGTCGATCAGAAAGGCCTGGAGATGGGAGCAGAATATGAGCTCTGATAACTCTCAGTTTCTTCAGTAACAAACCCTCACAAGTGTGTGAGGCAGGCTCACGTATAGCTGTACTCGTGGGATGCAGGACATAATTAAACAGGACTTTGGGACAATCAGAATTCTTTGTAATAATCTCAGAGAACCGATTTGCTTTGATGGTGCGCTAATATCTATTCAAACAGTCTCTAAACACTCTTTAAGAATAAGCTTACTTTTCCCTGGAACACTCTCTCACAGTCTGTTTCTAAAACCTAAAAGAGAATTATGGATTTGATCAACTGGTCTCTGAATGCTATTGACACCCTTTTCTCAACGAGAAGTCTGGGCTCGGGAGAGCCTGAGTGCCCTGGAGGGACTTTCCCTGCCAGATACACGATGGACGGGTGGCAGGAATGGAGGGTTGTGTGTCTGGCGGGACTGTCGTTCGAGGACGCTGAAGATATCTACCTATTCGGAACCATGGTAACAGGGTTCTTGCTGATCGGAGCTGGCTTGGCCTTGGCTTATCGGAGAATTAAGAAAGCGGAACCGGCTGTTCAAACCCCCCCAAGGCTGCCCGCTGGGATTGAAACGATGGGACGAGGCGTGACTTCTCAGAACGGGCTCATTGAGAGCAGCACGGTTAAGAGCTTGGAGACGCTTACAGCTGCCGTGAATACTCAGAATAACACCTCTGAGCGTACATTGGATTACATCGTGGAACAGCTCACTGCGGTCGTGAGTTCTCAGAATCGGCTCTCTGAGCAAACGAATGACAACACCACGGAACGCCAGTTTGATACCATCATCGGGAAGCTCGCGGTTCTCCAACGGGAGATTGAGAGACCAGTGTCGGAGTGTTAAAGAACAGCTTGAAATTCTCATGAGTTGTGGCAAAAGAAAAATCACCATCATATTCCGGCTACCCCTTCGGCGCCAGCTGTGGGCTCAAGGCTGGAGCCGAACAACAACACCCTGATAACGACTGTGTTGATACTGTTCCTTCCCATTCCATGCAAGGCCACCTGGGTTGGCTGGAAGACTGTTTACTTAGCCTGGCAGGGCGAAGGACACTGTCTCAGCTGAACTATGGACACGCACACACATACTGATACTGATAAGCACTCACTGACGCATCACCCTCCCTACCCCGGATCCAACGCCACCTCCAACGCTTACTTCCCCTCTGATGTGGACATCGGGTCAGCTGGAGGCGCAGTTGAAGATTGCAGCGGTCCCAGATCAGCTGTACACACTGGAACACTTTCCCATGTTGCTTGTCTGTGTTTATTGTGCTATGGTGTGTTGATATCTGTGCATTCCTGTATTATCCTTCTGTGTTACACATTTCGATGTTTTTTTCCTCGCTACCTAGCCTGACCTGTCTCCCCAATGTGATGTTTGTGTATTGTATGTACGGTCGGCAAGGTCTGTCATCTCTGCAACTGACAAATAAAGGCTATCTCATCTCCCATCTCATCATGTTTCGCTGCACTGCTGTCACAAGTGACACTATTTAACCAAGGTGGAGTTTTTATTTACACGCTTGTCAGGTTTATCGTGTTTCATATGTTTGTATCTGTATGATGTCACAAGAGTAGAGCAGGTGAGTGTCACCCACCTGCTCTACTCTTTTGTGAGAGGCAGCCAATGAGGTTCAGGTTCAGGTTAATGTTTATTCGTCTAACAAAGTTTCTAAATGTGTGAAAGATGATTTCAGACTGAGGTTAAGCTGACTGCTGCCACTGCCTACTTACACTCAGGTGCCTTCATGAAGCAGCGGTCCAGCAGCACAGCTCTGTGAGCTGGACGGAGGCTCGGCCTGGTCTGTAGAGTAAACAGGAGGTTCATCAGCCTCGTCCCTGTCACAGTGTCCTGTAGACGTCCCACTGGGTAAAATCACTCAAACTCTGGCAGCCTGTAATTCATCTGCAGCTGTAAGCGCATGAGCGGCGACTGATGGCGTTCAGTGTTTGCTGCTAATCAGCTCCTACTCTGTATTCATGTGAAGTGAGCTTGGAGAGGATAATGGGCAGCTTTCTGCTGCAGACTATGACCCAGCCCTCCAAACCAAAAAAAAAAAAAAAGATTTTAGAAAAACCAGACGGCTGATAATGTGAATAAACATGGAGTGCTGCAGCAGAGGAGTAAAACTGTGACACATGACTCTGGACTGTACCTTAATGACTGCTGAGGATCATTAAACATACAGAACCTAAGACCGGCTGATGGAGCTCACAGACATACTGAAACCAGCTCTCAAGATCTGGGTCTCTGGGTGCCTGTGAGTCGGCATTCAGGGCTGATGTTTGTGTAAAGAGGCATTAAATCAATAAAGTGTGTTATTTATCACGAGGTGTGTAAACGAATGGGACGATTGGGTGTAATAATGACGCAACTCCCCATCTCTTTAGAAGGACAAGCCTTGCTGTGATTGGCTGCCTCAGTTTAATCTTCATGAAGTGTTTTTCTGGCAGTAAGCTCAGCTTTTTGGCTCGTTCCTCGCTTCTTATTGTAAATGCACCCACAGTGTTTCAGAAAGAGACCCAGCCCTCCTCTCTGACACTTCCCAAAGAACTGAAACTGAAGATCTTACCTGGGCTGAAAAACCCTGCAGTTCTTCTAATGTCCACCAGAGGCAGCAGTGATTTAGTCCCCATAAAATTAACACGTTTACAGCCTGGCGCACAAACTATTTGGTCTCTATATATAATTTGTCCTTTGTACCAACTGTACGAAGGTTTCTATAACTTACCTGTTTAAATTATTAGGGGCGTGGCCTCTTTGACTGACAGGTCAGCGGCAGCACAGGTGGCTGTAGCTGCTAGCTTGACCTGAACTGGACCTTTGTGCTGTTGGAGCATTTGTAAAGACATCATGTGACCAATAATAAGGCTCCTGTTAGGTCATTGTACTAACAGAGCATACAAGGAGGTGGAGCTCCAGTTTGGTGCACTGTGAAATTAAGGATTTGATTTGTGTGTGACTGAGCACTGATTAGCAGATAGCTAACTGTTTCTTTCGATGAATTTCCACTAGGTTAGATTTATGGTTTATTATTTATGGTCAGTGCTGCTGTAGATTTGCTGGATCATAAACACAGGAGCTGTCAGACTGCAGAAGCTGCTACTGTCAGTTTTGGAGGGAATGGCTCAGTCTGAGGATGTGCTAGCTGATCTTAAAGAATAGAGTCTCTGTAGTTTCTATGCTCATTACTGTCCCATAGAGACAAACCTGCATACATGGTGATTTCCTGTGTCCATAAATCCCCTGAACATCATGTTGGAAGTTTATTTTAAAAGCAGCTCTTGTCTTTGCAGCTGTTACACTCAAACTCGGCAGTGACCTCAGAAAAACATCCGCTGTAACTGTTTTAAGATCTAAGATAATGTAAACTGCCTGTTTCTGGAGCTGTGATTGGACGATGGGTGGACACCGTGTCATGGTTATTGGTCTGGTGTCAGAGGGTTTATGTTTGATTATTAATATTCCGTGATTTAGTGGTTTTTCATGGTTTAGTATTTTGTACTCTTAAATGACTTTTCTGATCTGTTGGCTGAAATTATGCCAAAATATGATCATGTCCTTATTATTGGGGACTTCAATATTCATGTGTGCTGCCCTGACAAGCCAATGGCAAAGGACTTTTTAAATCTTATTGACTCTTTTGATCTTGTGCAACCTGTGTCTGTGCCTACACAAAAATATGGGCACACGTTGGATCTTGTTTTAACTCACAATTTACCTGTCTCTAACTTAGAGGTTTGTGATGTTGTATGGTCAGACCATAGGCCTGTCCTGTTTGAGGTTTTCCTTCCTTGTACTAAAGTTAATCTTCCTCCTGTTGCTGCTAGGAGCTGTCGTATTTTTAACCCTTCCTCTGCTGGACAGTTCTCTATTGTTTTTAATCAGAACGGCGGCCTTCCTGATTTCATATGCAATGATACAGAAGAACTGAGTACGTGGTTTTATTCTGTCTGCCAAACTGCTTTAGATTCAGTGGCCCCCTTTAAGCTTAAGCAAGTTAAAGCCAAATCTGAACCCTGGCTGAATGAGGACACCCGGGCTGCCAGAAGAAAGTGCAGGAGAGCTGAACGTAAATGGAAGAAGGATCAACTTCAGGTGTCATACCAAATGTTACAAGATTACTGGAATTCTTACCAGAAAACTGTAAAAGATGCTAAGAGGAAACATTTCGCTACTATTATTCAGGCAAATTGTCGTAAGCCTCATGTCTTATTTAAGACTATTGACATGGTCCTTCATGCTCCACAGTCTTCTGTCGAGTCTTCTCAGGAAATTTGTGAAAACTTCCTACACTTTTTTATTGATAAAGTGCTATCTGTCAAAGCACAGACTTCCCAGTCCGTTCCCGACCCTTCTACCCCTGTCCCTAGTTCTGCTGTCTTTGACAGGTTCGAGCCAGTTTCCATGCTCTGCCTGCAGGAGTTGGTTGCTCACATGAAGCCCTCAGGTTCCCCTTATGATGCTCTCCCTCCTCGATTTTTCAAAGAGGTTTTTCTCACTATAGCATCAGCTGTACAATCCATTGTAAATAGTAGTCTGTCCTCTGGTGTTGTACCTGTCAATCTCAAACATGCGGTGATTCAGCCTCTACTCAAGAAACCTGCTCTTGATCCTGATATTATTGCGAATTACAGACCTATTTCCAAACTGCCTTTTATCTCAAAGATTCTTGAAAAGGTAGTTTACAAGCAATTAATGTCCTTCCTAGAAGAACACGGTATTTTAGAAGTTTTCCAATCTGGTTTTAAAGCTTTACATAGTACTGAATCTGCCCTTTTAAGAGTTTTTAATGATGTGTTTTTGGCAAATGACTCAGGTGACTGTGTTATTATTGTGCTGTTAGATTTAACTGCTGCTTTTGATACAGTGGATCATAATATTTTAATTTCCCGTTTAGAGCAGTTGGTGGGTATGCGGAGTACCGCACTGCAGTGGCTCAGATCCTATTTGGCAGAGCGAACTTTCTCTGTGAAACTAGGGGAGTTTGTATCCTCTACTGCTTCTCTTCAATGTGGGGTTCCACAGGGTTCAGTTTTAGGCCCGCTTCTTTTCTCTCTATATCTCCTACCCCTTGGGTCTATTTTCAGGAAACATGGGATTTCTTTCCACTGCTACGCCGATGACTCCCAGATTTATTTCCCACTTAAAAAGATAAATGGCTTCTCAGTAGACCCGCTGCTCAGATGCCTTGATGAAATAAGGACTTGGATGGCTTTGAACTTTTTACATTTTAATGAACAGAAAACAGAAGTGATGGTTTTTGGTGGCGCTTCTGAGGCCACTATTATAGATCTTGGTTCACTGGCACAGTATGTTAAACCAGTCATCACTAATCTGGGAGTTAAAATAGAGGCAAATCTTAAACTTGAAAGCCAGGTCAGAGCTGTTGTAAGATCTAGCTTTTTTCATTTGAGGGAATTAGCCAAAATAAAGCCTATCTTATCGAAACAGCATTTTCAGACAGTAATCCATGCCTTTGTTACTTCTAGGCTGGATTATTGTAACGCACTTTATTTTGGGGTTAGTGATGCGTCCATTAGGCGCCTGCAGGTTGTGCAAAATGCTGCAGCACGTCTTTTAACTGGAACAAAAAAGTTTGAGCACATTACCCCTATTTTAATTTCACTCCACTGGCTACCTGTACATTTTAGGATTGTTTTTAAAATTCTCTTATTTGCTTTTAAATCTCTTAATGGCCTGGCCCCCCCCTACCTCTCGGAGCTACTACAACCATATACACCTGCCCGTTCCCTTAGGTCCGCCAATCAGCAACTCCTTAAGGTACCGAAAACTAAGTATAAACTTAAAGGTGATCGTGCTTTTGCTGTAGCTGCTCCAAAGTTGTGGAATGATCTGCCCTTGCATGTTAGGCAGGCCTCTTCTCTCTCTGAATTTAAAAGTCTTCTTAAAACATATTTATTCGCTGAAGCCTTTGGCATTGATTAGAGGGGTTGACTCAATTTGTTTTAACATGTTTCAATTTATTGTATCTATTTATTTTATTGTATCTCATTTTAATTTTCTTTACGTATGCTATTAACATGTACAGCACTTTGTGAAACTCTGGTTTTATGTTAAAGTGCTTTAGAAATAAAGTTGGTATGGTATGGTATGGTACTTCTAGCTCAGTTATTCTTTGGTATTTTGGTGATTTCTAGTCTTGAGGTTTTGTTACTGTGCCTCTCCCGTGTTCTTTGTCTTACGTCTGGTCATCATGGTTTCTATGTTCATGTATTTCCAGTTTCCCGTGTCCTGTGTTATTCTGTTTTGCTTTCTCCCTGTCTCGTGTGTGATTAGTCCCAGCTGTGTTTCCCTGGTCCTCACTCCCTTTTTACCCTTTGTGTATTTAGTCCTCTGTCAGTTCGCCTGCTGCGTTTCTCCTCCCATGTTTCCATGTTTCGTTTAGCTTACCCCAGTTTAGGTTTTTGTTTGTTAGCAGCACGGTGGCACGGTGGTTAGCACTGTTGCCGCACAGCAAGAAGGTCCTGAGTTCAGTTCCAACATCAGGCCGGGGTCTTTCTGTGTGGAGTTTGTATGTTCTCCCCGTGTCTGCGTGGGTTCCCTCCGGGTACTCCGGCTTCCTCCCACCATCCAAAGACATGCAGCTTGTGGGGATAGGTTAATTGGATAATCCAAATTGTCACTAGGTGTGAATGTGCGAATGAATGTGAGTGCGAATGGTTGTCTGTCCCTGTGTGTTGGCCCTGCGACAGACTGGCGACCTGTCCAGGGTGTACCCTGCCTCTCGCCCTATGACAGCTGGGATAGGCTCCAGCGACCCCCGCGACCCTGAAAAGGATAAGCGGAAGCAAATGGATGGATGGATGTCTTCCTTTTGTTTATAGTTTTGTGTAGCTAAATAAAGGCTCGCTTTTTGTTCATCAGCTCACTCTGCCTCCATCGTCTCATTTTGGGTCTGCATCCTCTTCACTCCACGCCGTCTGCCTTTCTGGATATAGAAACCTGTTTCTTTTATTTTACTGTAAATTGCTTTGGTTATAAATGTGCTATAGAAAGAGAATTTACTTACTTATTGGTCCACAGGTGGAGACTAAACTCAGTTTTGGTTGGGTGTCAAAGGTTCTGACAGTTTTCATGTGGTTGGATTCGAGTAGCACAGCTAATAGAATTAACTCTGCTGAAGAATTATAGCCGAGTTTACAGTCCCAGTCTTAGGAGACCAGAACCGAATGGACCCGGTTTAAAGTAAGCCCACGGTGTCAGTGCTGAAGCCTACCTGAGTTCCTGTGGACCATGAGAGGCTGAGCTTTGTGATGATGAGGCTCGTTGTTCTGCAGACTGAGTTTCTCCTGCCTCCTGAATGAGAGCTGTTATCTGCTGAGGATTCATTTAAAACACGTTTTGAAACTGGAAATGAATCGGCGTCTTATCGAGGCTGCTGCTCATTTTAAAATCAACATCATTTCACAGGCGTGCTCGGTTTCTGATAGGAAACACTCAGGGTCGGGATAAATGATGGGCTCTCAGGCTTTAATTAATCACACTTGAAAAGACTTTGACCTTCTGGGGAGAAACAGGAAGTGTCAGATGTGACGGGGAAACGATTGCTTTAATGAAGCCTGTATGATCAGAAGTCGGAGGACTTCAGGCCACCGTCAGAAACTTTCCTGATGATCAGCTGACATCGTTTAGCTCTTCCGAACATTTCAAACCAACAAAGAGATGAAGGAGCTGTTTTTTTTTATTTTTTATTTAAACCGGCCTCCAACGTTCAGACACGTGAAATTAAAGCTCCCCGATCACACTTCCTTTGGTGACCTCTGGGTCAGATCGCTGTTTCAGCTCCTGTCAGAGGCGGCGAGGACGAGTCTCATGCTTCAGGCTGGAAATGTGTCTGACTGTTTGTGTTAGGAAATCACCACAGGCACCGCCCTCGCCCACCGATAGAAGCTCATGACATTCATGGTTAAATTTCAGGTCATAAACATCTGCGTCAAATAACATTAAATATTAAAGAAACAAAACAGGCAGATAAAATAGAAATGCATTCAGTTTACAAAACTCATTAAAAATGTAATTAAAAAAATCAAATTCCTGTGACATCAAATAATGTAAACAAAATACAACGAAATGGGACATAAAATTAAAGGAAAATAAACAAAATGCTATTTCAAAGAAAATAACAGATTAAATCAATTTATACAAATAATATAACATTTAAAATATTAAAAGTAGTTCGATGGGTCTCAGTCAGGCAGGTCATTGAACATCAGCACACAAACGTCTCCAGTTTGCTTTGTTTGGATGGAAATCGAAACGCTGCGAGAGGGCGGGGCCAGAACATGACAACGGCGAGGACAGAGCCCGTTTATCATTGTCGTCGGTTATTTAGACGCTCATCTGCGTCCTGAACATTCACCAATCAGACCTGATCAGAGGTACAGACAGAAACACACAGTAATAGTAAGTTTAGTAGCATACATGTCAATATCTAATAACAGTAATTATGATATAAGGACTGATGTTCTGAGAAAAGCTAATCAGTTTATTGATTATTGAGCTTCAGTTTAAAAATATATTGATATGATGATGTTGGTGGCTGTGGGACATTACGGATCCTCATAGCTGAATGATGATGCAGCAGCAAGTGATCAATATCACTTATAGTATCAGAGGAACAAGCAGCGATAAGTGAAGAAGCAGCAAAAAGAAACAAGAAGCTCAGAGTGATGATCGCAGTCACAGACTAACAGGAAACAGGAAGTCAGACTCAGAGGAGACACTCTGATAGACGAGGTCACACCCATTATTTTATTTCTCCTGCCTGATGAAGACTCTTCCTCCTCGTCCAGCTGTAATCTTTAAATTCCTCATTATCGGACAGAGTGGCAGCAGATCGAGCTCTGATTGGATGAAGGCGACATAATGAGCAGCAGCTCCTGCGGCGTAATGAGACTCTGCCTCACAAAGACTTCTTGTCTTCACCAGGAGGAGGTGAGAAACGGAGGCGCCGCCGGGGTCAGGAGGTCATAGATAAACGCTTCGTGTCCAGACACTCTACCGCCGCCATCGATGGGTCTCAGAGACAAAGTTCGACCTTCAAGTCAAGCCTACCCGGTGTTACTTGCCTGCAGCCTCTGGCTGTGAACTGAGAGAACTCTGAGGGGGAGAAGTGATTATTGATTGATGATCAGTAAAAGCTTCAGACCAGTTTCAGCCTGCAGAGACGATTGAGCTGCTGCTGCTTCTTCTGTGACTCAGATTAAAGCCTCCCTGCATCCTGACACCTTCTTTCTGAGAAATAAACCAACAGACAGGAAGCAGAGCGACGGCGACACAAAGGCCGAGTCAGAGGCGCTCATGCAGAAACAACAAGGCGCTAAAAGGCCGTTTGTGGCGTCTCCATGTGGTCGATCTTTGACTCGCCGCCAGCTGAGCAGAGAAACCGGCATGATGTCCGCCGGTTGCCAGCTCGCTCAGACACCGGGGCGCTTTTCTTCCTCCTGACTCAGAGCAGGTCTGCAGGACGAGGAGGAGGAGGAGGAGTGAAGGCTCCCTGCGGGAGCAGGAAACACTCGTCAAAGGAAGAATGGGTGTGTTTGGAGAGCCCTCGGGTGCGTTTGGTTTTAGTGTTGGCTGCAGAGTTGGTCGGCCAGCGGGGAGGAGACGCTTCCACGGCTGAGCCGCTGTCACTTAGCAACACCACCTTTTAGCTGGCTGAAAGCTCAGGAAGTCCCCCAACAGCAGGACGGACACCATGAGAGACGCTGCCACCGTCCAACGGGAAGAGGAAGAGATTAACCCTTCAGTGACAGCAGGAAGCAAAGCGGTTAACAACACCCGATCAGTGACTCCATCATGTATGATTAATTATTGTTTCATCTCCACACACAGGAGGAGAAACAGGAAGTGATGCCAGCTGTGGTTATGGATGTCTGAAGACTATAAACAATCTGCTATCAAACCCTCCACTCACAGGAAGATGGCTCTATGGTGAAGCCACTGACCAATCAAGGTCAACCTCTTGCTGCTGAGATCCCTCCCACAGGTAACTCCACACAGAGTTTTTATAGAGACTAAAATAGAGCGATGAAGATTTTTCAGATTTGGTCTCGGTGCTGGGACGTGTTCGAGGCCCTCAGTGTTATAACAGTTGTGATCACATATATACATAACCAGCAGGTCGGACTAACTTGGTCTGTGGACTTGTTCAGGTGTTTCTCTGCAGCTTGTTGTGTCAGCCGTCCCTCCTCTGAACAACAACGAACAAAAACTAGGCAAATATATAAAAGTGGAAAAGTTCAGCTGCAAACTCGGATTAATGATTCAGTGTGGATCTGAAAGAAAACAGCTGAGCGCGGAGGATATTCTGACTCTGTGACCTGCAGACATCTGTGTGTGTGTGTGTGTGTGTGTGTGTGTGTGTGTGTGTGTGTGTGTGTGTGTGTGTGTGTGTGTGTGTGTGAGTCTGTGTGTGAGTGTGTGTGTGAGTGTGTGTGTGTGTGTGTGTGAGTCTGTGTGTGAGTGTGTGTGTGAGTGTGTGTGTCTGTATGTGAGTGTGAGTGTGTCTGTATGTGAGTGTATCCTGCTGCTCAGAGGTTCGATGAATGAAACATCTGAAGGTCGAGTCTTTGTTCTGGGGCTCGGATCTGGCTGCCAACATTATGACACAGTGCATTATGGGAAGCGACGGGAGGCGTCCCCCCAAACATCATGTTGAGGCTTTTATTCTTTCATTTATTCACTCTGGTTTATTACAAACTCTCTCTCTCTCTCTCTCTCTCTCTCTCTCTCTCTCACACACACACACACACACACACACACAGAAACACACACACTCACACTCAAAGGTTAATATTTGTGTTGAAAATCATAAGAACAGGGACACACTGACACAAAGGCTGGAGTGTGCTGCTGCCCCCTGCTGGTCACTCTCCTGCCAGCAGCCACTGATAACAGCGGGCTCAGTGTGACTCTGACCTGTGGTGTTACAGCCCCCTCTGCTGGACTCACACCATCACTGCTCCTCTCTTCATCCCAATCAACAGAGAACTTGGTCAGAGTGTTTGACAGATGTCGGGACAGACATCTGTCAAACTCAGCCACACACTCAGACACAAACTAAACAATAGTGTAGCTGTGCAGTGAGGAGTGCTAAGACCTCTACACTGCAGACATCAAACAGCCACTTCATAAACACACAACATAGAAGAAGAACCCCAAACTGTGCTTCATATCCTGACTCTTAGGACCTCCACACCTGTAGTTTTACTCATTATCAGTCAGAGCTCTTCCTCATCCTCCTCCTCTTCTTCTTAGGTGCAGCCCTATAAATTTGGTACAACCTTTGGCCTCTCCCCTTTTCTACAGTCCCCCTGTGGGAGAGGTTGGGGTCATTTCTTTTCCAACACTAATTATATCTTTATCCATCCTGATATTTCTGATTGTGTATTTTAGTTGTGAGGGTCTCACAATGGTTTCACCTGAAACCTCTGCTGATAATCACCCACACCTGTTTTCACACCTTGGCTCCCGTGATTATGGCGATGATCAAAAATGGGTCCATGACCCTGTTAAGGGACCACTCCCAACAGGGTTTAAAATCAGGGACTCTCCATCATTTACATTATCATAGCGCCCCTCGAGGCAGACGTGTTTGCTTGCTCCGCTCTCAGATGCCGACTTGTTGTTGTTTGTTTTTTGTTCTTTTTGCACTGGATAAGTGCTGTGCTCTGTTAACATATCCGCGACAGGCACTAGTGGACATAGGTAACTCACACAATCTCTGACTGTCCTCTTTTCCCCGGATATGTCCACTTTTCACGTTCTGTCCGGGGGGATTTTCGAGATTGATGAAAATGTCCTGGTTTTCCTACAGAGGACCCACATGTGTGACGTCATCCCTGAGCTGTGGCTGTGAGTGTTGTTCTGCGCTCACAGACGGGACAGACAGCACGCAGTAGTGATGTCTGGTGATGTTTAAAACCAGCCAAAGCGCAACTGCAGCTTTCAGACGAACTGCAAAAGAAATTTCCGTCGTACCATCCCGATACTGGTCATTTTTCTTATAGAGATGAGACCTTGTTTCTGTACTATTATCTAATTCCAGAGGTTTTTAAGTTATTTTCTGCCCTTGTTGACTTGTAAAAGTCTATATGACATTTTTGTTTCACCATTCATTAACCAAGAGAAGTCATCGTTTAAATATGTTAAAATTTTCTTTAAGCAAACAGTATTACTAAGTTCTTCATGACTGGGCCAAGCGTCCTCTTTTTTGGAAATCAAAATATGGTCACCCTAGTGTGCTTTCATTAAGAAATCGTGGCGGTGAAACGTGCAGACTATCCAGAAGCACTGTTCGCCAGACGTGGAGTTTTTAATGCTACATGCCGCCCTTACTATCTGCTGCGGGAGTTGTCAGCTGTGTTTTTGGTCATTGTTTACATCCAGCCACGCGCTAACTCCGCAGCAGCGCTCGGCAAACTCCTTGACGACATCAGCGCATTAGAGACAACTCATTGAGACGCTGTTTTTATCGTCGCCGGTGACTTTAGTGAGTGCAACTTACGGACTGTACTCCCAAAATACCATCAACGTGTGGCCATTCCTACCCGTGACAAGAACACCCCTGGATCATATTTACAGCAACATACAGGGTGCATACAGGGCTGCACCACGTCCTCACTCTGGACAGTCTGATCACATCTCCCTGTTCATGTACCCGGCTTACAGACAGAAACTGAAACCATCAAACCTGTGAAACTGTGGACCCCAGAGACTGCGAGTATCCTACAGGACTGTTTTGCCCAAACAGACTGGGATGTGTTTCAAACTGCAGCCACCAAGGGGAACTGCTCTGTCAATATATGCAGGTTTTAGATGTGTCCTTGATCCATCACAGCTGATTTAAATGGCTAAATTACCTCCTCAACATGTCTTGAAGTTCTCCAGAAGCCCAGTAATGAACTAATCATTTTTTTCAGGTGTGCTGACCCAGGGTGATATCTAAAACCTGCAGAACACCAGCTCTCGAAGCCTGGAGTTGGACACCCCTGCAGTATGCCTACTTTAGGTAGCTTTAGGTACCTGGGTGTCTACATCACTGAGAACCTCACCTGGACACTGAACACCCCACAGCTGGTCAAGAAGGCTCAGCAGCGGCTGTATTTCCTGAGGAGGCTGAGGAAATTTGGTATGTCGGCCAAGATCCTCAGCTGGTTCTACAGCTGTATTGTGGAGAGCATCCTGACCAGCTGCATCACTGCATGGTACAGCAGCACTACTGCTATGGACCGCAAACGCCTGCAGAGAGTGATAACAACTGCAGAGAAGATCATCAGGACCCCGGTGCCCTCTCTGCAGAGCTTCTACCATCGCACAGTCCAGAGGAGAGCTGCCTCCATCCTCAAAGACCCCACACACCCCCAACACGGACTGTTCACACTTCTGCCCTCAAGACAAAGGTTTAGAAGTGTGAAATCCAGAACATCTCGACTCAACAACTCCTTCTTCCCCACTGCCATCAGACTCTTGAACAGCTGACCTATTTTAACAGTAATAATATTTTTTGTACATCAGGTCATCTCACATATTGCTCTTTTGCACATAAATCTATTTAATACTTCAGATGTTTTCTCCATTTATTTATTCATGCTATTTGTATTTTAGCTATTTGTACATATTAACCAGTCTGCGTGTGGACAGCAGACAAAAAAAATTTCATTGTACAGAGTAATGCATTTTCTTGCACACATGACAACAAACGCTTTGAATCCTTGAATTAGATGAATTTGGTGTTAGAAGTGAAGAAGCTTCTTGGATGAAAAGTGAAATGTCTTCAAGATGTTAAAGAAGACCAGACGTTTTTCTTTCCAAGCTCCTTAGACTACCATGACCTGGATTACTGAGGACCTACATGATGTTAGTTCAGTCGCTAACTGCTGTTTCCACCACCAAGTGACGAAACAAGTTTAAAGTATAAATCTCAAAGGCCAGAAAGTTTATAAAGCATTTTTAGATTTTTTAGGTTTTATTTGGATTATAGTACAAAAAAAATTAATAAAAAATAGTTTTACTGAATTTTGATTGGTTTATGGAGGTTTCTTTCCGCTTTTATTTTTCTCCATTTTTCTGACAGCCCACCAACCTCTTTTCAGTGGGCGGGGCTTTTCCCTCATTCCATGGGCTCTACACACAAACACGGCTAATCATTGGTGAATAAATGGGGCTCCGGATTGTTCTAGGCATCCTATTGGTTTTTGCAGGTGCCCGTCAGATGATCGTGTACGCTGTGACAGGTGACTTTGGAAAACTGTGAAAAAAAACAAGCTGATCGCAGCGTAGCCGCCATCTTCCTCCTGCTGTCGGCCTCAGAGTGTGGAGTGGAAGTAATACGGAGACTAGGTGAGGGAGAGGCGGACAGGTCGGCTGTACGCTGTGAGCCAGTCCGGGATCGTTCACACGGCGCTTCCTCCCGCTGAGCGAACAGACGGGACGCGGATGCGGTTTGAGGTTTTCCTCCTCGGAGCTAAGCTAAAGGGTAGCCGGGCCAGCTAGCATCCGTGTGACCGAGCAGTGATAATCAGAGGCGGGCTGAGGCTACACCTCCGCCCGGCTCTCTGCGGGGAGGTGAGTTTGATCCAGGGTCACAGCACAGCTGAGGCTTCGCGGAGAATGGTGCAGGGGTCCAAGGTGAACTGTGCTTCATGGCCGGAGGTTCGCTGATGGAGTTACTCCAGATCAGTCCTCTGATTGATAACCTGTCAGTTCGTCGATAAACCGATTTCTGCAGCATAAACCTTTACAGCACCGCTCCAACCCGGCGAGCAGCCTGTACTGGTCCTCAGGTCCGGATCTCCTGACAGCGCACCATGTCTCAGGGCCTGCCCAGCTCCTGGGACCCTCTTCCCGAGTGCTCTCACGGGGCGTCCCGGTGAACGGACCGCAACCGCTGCTTGGACTGGGACATGGTTCCGGTGCCCGGAGTCCTGTTGTCAGTCAGAGGGAGCGTAATCCCGGATTAGGATTGAAACTAGGATTTATCTGAGCAGCACCATGGGATCCGCCACCAGGCTGGCCTTCAGCGTCCTCCTAATCACCTGCTCCTCAGGTGAGCACACCTGGCTCTAACATCATCACCACAGACACAATCAATTAGAAACCAGAGTGTAATTCTGATGTCACAGGAAACAAGCCCCAGTAAATAACTCTGAGCTGCTTTGATCCTAATCCAGGCTCAGAGCTAAGATAGGCTAGAGCAGTCAGCTGTGTGTCAGTGATGCTGTCTGCTCACTGAAACGCCCCAGGGCAGCTATCCAGCAGCTTTATTTCAATGGTGTATATCATATATAGGTGATCTTCAACCACAGGTCACCTCAAACCTCCTGCAGAAAACCTGCTGATCAGATATTGGTCAGTTATTGATTAGCTCTTGAGCTGACAGGAAACAGCTGATCTGTACCTGTTTCAGTCACTCTCACGATGCTGTATGCTTCCTCCTCAGGTGCAATCCTGGGCCACACTCAGACTCAGACCTGTGTGCTGTACAGCTACAGCTCCTCCTCCTCCTCAGTGGAGGGCCGAGGGAACATCAGCGGCGTGGAGATCTGCTCCGGGCAGAAGGATAAGCGGCAGCACTGCTTCGCCACCTGGAGGAACACCTCCGGTCAGGTGACCGTGGTCAAACAGGGCTGCTGGCTTGACGACCCTAGCTGCTATGACAGGTAGGTGGGGCCAGAGAGGTCATGCTCAGGTAACAACAGGAAGTAAAGGAGCGCTTCTGTGGTTCAACAGGAGGATAGCAGAGTTTAGACCTGATCGGTTTATTGATTGATGATGCTCCCAGACCTGAACCTGACTTTGTTCGAGTACAGAGTGGTGATTTTATAAGTCCCCTCAGGGCAGGTGTGTTCAGGTGTATGTCTACCTGTAGTTGAATTGGTTTGCCCACGTGTTGCTGTAGGTTCACTCGGAGGACCAGAGTGATTTCAGGAGAAGAAGAGCTAGCTCACACTCACACACTCTGAATTAGTTAGATAGCACTAAGAACTTAGAAAAGTGTTTGTGTGAATGAGCGAGTTGTATAAAGCGCTTTGAGTGCTCAGAGTAGAAAAGCGCTATATAAGAACCAGTCCATTTACCATTACCTGTCACCAGTCACCCCATGTATCAATCAGAGCAATTGATCAGTTTTCATATGTGAACTGAGAGGTGCTGTAAAAGCTCACCTGTGTGAGCTCATGTGTGAGGTCACTTGAGAGTTCAGTGATAAAGCTGAAAGACATTAGTGCGTGTGAGGAGGAGACATCAATTGGGAGGGGGGGGTTACTTGAGTGTGGTGACCTCACCTGTGCATCAGCTCATCTGTGCTGTTTCCTGATAGGTGGGAGTGTGTCGAGAGGAAGGAGTCCCCTGACGTCTTTTTCTGCTGCTGTGAGGGAAGTCTGTGCAACCAGAAGTTCTTCTACCTGCCCAACAGCAACCACACGCCGCCGCTGCCCCGTACGTACCTGCTCATCTCGCACCTTATTCTGAAAATCTTTGATGTTAAAACGGAACCTTATAGTGAAAAGCCTCCTGTACTTCATGTTGTAACCTCTTTTCCGTGTGTGTTTCCATAGCGACAAATATCCCACTCACACTGCGACCCCCGGTGGTCACCGCGCTGATGTATTCGCTGCTCCCCATCATGGCCGTTGCCATCATCGTCCTGCTGTCCTTTTGGATGTACCGACACCACAAACTGGCCTACCCACCTGTGCTGGTGCCCACACAGGTGAGACCTTCTGTGAGGAGTGGGTCATGTGACAGTCAGGTGACTTCCTGCTCTGAGTTTAAAAAATGAGGAACAAACTTTTACAATAAATGCTTCATAACAGCTTTAATCAGCTGTCTGTTCTACAGGAAGTCCCAGCAGCAAGTGAACAAACTCGTTCCAGGTAAACACTGAAGCCAGGTGTACTGATCAGGTGTTTGTCCTGACACGTTCCTGCTGCTTAGTCCAATCAGGAAGTCAGGAACACCGTCAGGTTGACGTTCAAAATAAAAGACCTGAAGCACTCGCAGGGTGATCAGGAAAAACACTGTTTCCATTGTAACAGCACACAGAGCTGGTGTTTGTTGTAGTTTTTAACAGCATCATCAACTCTGTCACGTGACTGTGTCATGTGACATGGATGCTCTTTTTGTTACCTGTGTCTTCACCTCTGGGGTGGGAGGGGCTAAGACACGAGGAGGCGGTGACACATAGCTGGAGTAGTGAGGCAATGCAGATGTTTCAGAGGGAGGCTGTGAGTTAGCTCCACCTCTTCCTGTCTGTGTGACTCTGAGCTGTTTCTTTGCCTCTCAGCACGCCTTTCACATCATGGTCGAGGTAAGGAGACCCACTGAGCGTGCTCTGTCACCACCCGCCTTGTGTTCTCCCACTTTGGGTCTCTGAGCACCTTTATGTTTTGTGTCACATGATGTCTGCACGTCCCGCTCCTTCCTTGCCCTGCATGACTGTGTCAGCACGCCACACCGCCCATCTTTAGGCCAGCCCACTCTCATGGTTCTGTCACTCTGTGTTTTTAATGTACACATGTCCATGTGGGTGTGGCCCGACAGCCCTGACAAGATGTTCTTTATTTTCCTGTATCCTCTGTCTCTGATCTCCACCTGTCTCCCCCAGGAGACCGGCCCCCTGCCCCCCTCCCCCGTCCTGGGACAGAAGCCTCTGCAGTTGCTGGAGCTGAAAGCCAGGGGGCGCTTTGGCTGCGTGTGGAAGGCTCAGCTGCTCAGTGAACACGTCGCCGTCAAGATCTTCCCTGCCCAGGTCAGTGTGTGTGCCGTTAATCTTAGTGTGATATTGTTAATACAAGTAGCCCATTTACTACACAAGTGCTTACAAGCACTTTGGCAAAACGCTTGGCTGTGAGAGGAGCATCAGAGCGTTGGTCTTCACGGCTCTTCTAACATCCAGACACTGATGACCTTCATACAGCTGAGCACCAGCAGTCACATGACTGAAACACAAACATGTACGCACAGCTCGCACTGCTCATTTAACAAGAACAACAAACGGGTCAGATGTGAGAATGATTTTGTTTATTGTCGTAGAAACAGAATAAATGTTAAAAACATTATCTGATCCTTTGTGTGAAGTCTTCATGAGCAGCTGCGCCAGATGTTTCTGCTCCATATACATGAGCACATCTGCGTGAGGGAATAATGATGAGCGGAATATTCGTTTCCAAACACAGTGACAGCGCTCCAGTGAGACGTGAAAGTTAAATACAACGATCCAGTTTTGATCAAACAGATTTTCTCTAAAACACTGAAATAAGCCAAACATGATGTTTAACCTCCACTGAGTGGCCAAAGCCTGGGGAGATTTAAAAATGATGTGGCAGGAGTCAGGGAGAATAAGCCTCGACCTTTTGGTCAGGTGACACCTGGCGAGGCAAACTGGCCGTTCGCCCAGAGGGAGGTGATGTTTGGAAATATCCGTATCTACATTCTCGCCTGAAACGTCTTAAGAGTTACTTTGTGTCACAGAAACGGGCACATTTCAAACTTCTCTCACAGTTTTAGCCGCTCTCCTCCACCACGGCCACTTTTGAGTTTCAGTTCAGTTTTATTTCCACAGCACCAAATCACAACACCAGTCGCTTCGAGGAGCTTCATATTGTAAAGTAGATTCTACAATAACACATATTTTCAGATGAAATGCAACCTAACCCTTTGAATTGATGTCTCACAAGAGCACATGTTGAGAAATTACCTCTGTGTGAGGTCACAGTTGGGCCACGCCCCTGACTACTCTGACCTCTGACCTGTGCTCAGGAGCGTCAGTCTTGGCAGAACGAGTTTGAGATCTTTAGCCTGAGCGGGATGAGACACGAGAACCTGCTGCAGTTCCTCGGCGCTGAGAAGAGAGGCAGCAAGCTGGAAACGGAGCTGTGGCTTGTCACCGCCTACCATCACAAGGTAACAGTGACCCCCGCAGGCTGGAGGTGGAACTGCAGAACACTCCTAAAACTCCATTAGAACCTGGAAGAACGTGGAGCGTAGACGAGTTGGAGCGGGTTCAGTTTGTGAATGTGTGGACAGAAGACTGAGTCACTCTAACAAATTTGACCTCTGACCCTCAGTCTTCACTCTGTGTTCTCCATGACGTGTTTTCAGGGTTCCTTGACTGACCATCTTAAAGCCAACGTTCTCTCCTGGTCTGAACTGTGTCGGATCGCTCAGTCTATGTCCCGAGGCCTGGCCTACCTGCACGAAGACATACCTGCATACAAACCCGCCATCGCACACAGGTACGAGCGTACAGGCACACACACACACACACACACACACACCTGCCTGACAGCTCTGTGTGTTTTTCAGGGACTTCAAGAGTAAGAACGTCCTGCTTAAGTCCGACCTGACTGCCTGCATCGCCGACTTTGGCCTCGCTCTCAGGTTTGAGGCGGGAAAGTCTCCAGGTGACGCTCATGGACAGGTGTGTCCACCTGAGCTACGCCTCTGTCACGCTTTGTCATTACAGCAGTGACAGTGTAACAGTCAGTGGAAACAGAAATATCTAAGAGTGTTTAGCAAATGCATGATGGAGTTCCAGGTACACTGAGGTCCAGGTGAGGACAGTCTGGGTTAGGAAGAAGCAAATAGCTCCATCTGGTGGCTGATGGGTAAATATTCAAGGATGTTTGATAAAAGAAGAATAATTAGTGCTGGGATGTTGAGCTGGCCTGATTGCAGCTGTGCACAGCAGGGGAGGCGTAGCTGAACGGAGCAGTGTCCAGAGTGTGGGGAACCAAAGAGAGAAATGAGAGCAGAGCGGCCAATCAGAGGGTTTGAGGAGGTGAAGCTGCAGAGCGGATGGTGTGATAAACTCACTGCGTTTACATATTAGTAGCAGCTTTGAGGTTGGCTCTAAATGAGCTGTGTTTATTTACCGGTCACAGCTCGGTCTCCACAGTAATGACATCATTTAGATGCTGTTGTGTTATTACAGAGGTTTAAAATATGTGTGAGGACCTGCCATGAGGTCAGAGGGGGCGGGGCTTCAGATAAGTGCTGCGTAACAAGTTCAAACTTTATTGATATCAGTGATGTTATCCATGTCCCCTCCACCAGCTCCTCTGCTCTTTGTAGTTGTGTCATATCACCTCAGTAAACAGCTGATCTGGTTCCTGTCTGTGTCAGGTGGGGACCAGGAGGTACATGGCCCCAGAGGTCCTGGAGGGCGCCATCAACTTCCAGAGAGACTCCTTCCTGAGGATCGACATGTACGCTGTGGGGCTGGTGCTGTGGGAGCTCGCATCACGCTGCAAAGCTGCTGACGGTATGAAACGCCAGAAGGTCACCTGACTCACCAGGTCAGCACGTCAAAATTTAACAACAGCCCCGGCCTAGGCCTGGCCAGGGTCACGCCTGGTTGGTTGTTAAAGTTTGACCTGCTTACAAAGAATGGTTATGTGACATGTGAAGAAACTGACATGAACATGTCGTTGTGGTCGGTGGAGGCCAACGCCGCCGTCCTGTGTTTACGTCTTCACCTGCTGTGTGTGTGTGTGTGTGTGTGTGTGTGTGGCAAAGTGAAGACTGTCATTGACTGATCCGCACACCTGGTTTTCTGTGGTTCAGGTCCAGTAGATGAGTACCTGCTGGCCTTTGAGGAGGAGGCGGGTCAGCATCCGTCTCTGGAGGACATGCAGGAGGTGGTCGTCTACAAGAAGCTCAGGCCCACAATCAGAGAGTGCTGGCAGAAGCACGCCGTGAGTCACTACGCACAATGCACCAGCACATTACCCACAGCCGATGCATTTGTTTGAAGCATCAGGATGACCTCACCGCTGGTGTAGTTTATAAAGAAACAAGTGCTATGTTTAACCTCTGATCCAGGTCTCCTCTCTGCCCCCCCGGCAGGGTCTGGCTCTCCTCTGTGAGACGATGGAGGAGTGCTGGGATCATGAGGCGGAGGCGCGGCTGTCAGCGGGCTGCGTGGAGGAGCGCGTCGTGCAGATGCAGCAGTCGAGCGTCACGGCCCACGAGGAGATTGTCACGGTCGTCACCATGGTGACCAACGTGGACTACCCGCCCAAAGAGTCAAGCTTATGATCAATCAGAGCAGGGCAGGGACGCCAAAATAAAAGACTTCATGTAGGATGGAGAGTACAGATGTCAGAATAAAAGAACAAAGCCTGTGACTGTGCTACAGGTGTACAGGCTCGTGCAGGTAAGCACAGCTGATTGGGTCATCAGCAGGAAGTCTGATCAGGAACAGAGACAAACTTTATTCATTTTTTCACCTCCTGGAGCTGACAATCGCGTCCGCCATGAACCTTTTCACCTCCGATGACCTAGTCTCTCAGTCCTCGCCGCCAAGAGGTCGGTCTGACCTTCTGGTTCGTCTCGGGGTCAAACTCAGTTCTAGTAAAGCTGCTACATGTGGTCTCACTGAGTCAGTCAGGTGAGGACATCAGGAAACAATCATGTGATCAGATGTATTGATTATCGGAGAATAAAAACATCAATCGGTTTTACAGGAACACAAACAGAGCCGTATTTTTTATTTTCAAACACTAATTTCCTGTGTGAGTGTGTGAGAGAGAGACATGTAAGCTGACCTCTGACCTCAGCATTGTTTACTGATCCTGAGTTCTTCATAAGACGTGCATGCTGTGGAGACCATGCTTCTGTGTGATGCCATCTGAGTAGGCGGGGTCAGACTTAGGAGTCTCTTAGAGAAACAGGAAGTCATTTGATCATCAGGACAGGCTTTGATTGGTTGGTTATTTAGCAGCTGAACTCTTTGGGTGTCACCTTAAGCTGAGCAGCTGGAGGTCAAAGGTCAGCAGGACTGTTTTAACCTCAGATGAAGCCGATGATGTCAGCGAACACATCACTAAACCTGTGCTGCATTCAGAGCGTCTGTTTTCTGACTGCTGAATCTGTTCAGATGAGAACATGTTGCGTTCAGGTCCCTGTGCAAATCGAGGATCGGGTTTCCTGATTGGTTTCAAATATCCTGACATCAGGCTCAGGTCACGTGATCATTGTTCTGAACTCAATCGGGTAATCCAGACTTTCTCAATCAGCTCTAAGCATGGTTAGGAAGGAGGCGGAGTCAGAAGCATGGACAGATGTGCTGACAGCAGGTATATGAGGATCAAACACCTGCAGACAGAGCAGCAGGGACTGATGGAGCTGATGGCACTATCACACTCTGACATCACTGCTGTGAGTGATGTCATCAGTTCACAGGTGCCGTTACTGTAGCTGCACGCCTGACGGATCAAACACACCTGAGAGTGAAGTCGGTCTACAAACTTCAGTTAACTTTAAAGTCTGCATCAACAAAGTAATGCTTTACTGTACTCAAAATTACTGAATTACTCTAAATTCAGTAATTTGTTGTTTGTTCTGTTGTTTGTGTGCCACAAAGGCTCTTTGGTTCTTTGCAGATAGAAAGGAAACAAACAGGTTTGTTTTTTTTTCTTCCTGCTACAATCATCTGATTTCAGTTGGTGTGTGGAAGGACGAGAATGGTGGAGCGGTCTACAGCGATCGATAGATATGGATGTGACCTTTATTTTTATTGCACAAAAGAAGAGAGCAACCGTAAAGTGCAGTACTGTGTCCAGGACAAACAGCTGCAAACATCTGGGCAGACGTGTTCATCTGGATGTTTTCAGTGGGAGAAACTTTACATCAGATGACTACAGGTTTCCAACCTTATTAACAAAATCACAGAAACCAAACAACCTCCGACTAAACGGATGGCACAACACGGAAGAGCTCAAGGAACTAACCTCCCAGCCCATTGTTCAGTGGTGCTAGTGTCAGTCATCATACAAATGTCATGTTTATAAGGTGGGAAACCTGCAGTCAGCTGAGACTGAAGATGTTACCTGGCTGATGATGAAAGGTCCAGATGAACAGAATCCACTTTTTGAGATTACTGCTTTGTCTTTTATTGGCTCAGGGGTTCACGTGTGAAGAGTTGGGGGTTTGATACCTGGTGTTAGTGTGGTCCTGGTCCTGAGACTGGAAGGTTGAACCAGGAAGTGTGTGTGCTGCAAGTCCTGTGCTGAGCCAATGGCAATAAAGGAACAGCTGCACTGTGATTCAAATGCTTTTTAGAGCAGCAGCGTGCTGTGTGAAACACTGCCCCCTGCTGGTAAACCCCAAAATGAAAGCAGTGGTGATGGCAGCAGCCTGACTGCCTGTGGGGTTTGATCAAAGAGGAGGAATTGTGTCTGTAGGTTCTCAGTCCTCCAGGTCAAGGTGATCTAAGGAAACGACTGGATGTATTTCTGATTCCTGAAGATGTTTCACAGACTGAAGCTTCTTCAGTTCTAAAACCAGATGGTGGAGCGTCGCAGGTATTTAACCCATAGTGGGAGTTGTACCTTTTTGACCCACTGCTGACCATGTGTCTCATCACATGAGCCAAGGTGTGAAAAAGGCTCGGAAGTGAATTTCTTCACTGTATCCTGTTTATCCCACAAACCTAACAGTGAATCATGTTCTGCTGCAGAAGAAGAAACCAGAACATTTAACTGTGTGGTCATCATTATTATTATCATTATTATTATTGATGCTGTTGTTGTACAGTCTGTGATGTAAGAGAGTTTGATCTGTTTATGAAAATCATCATGTCCTCTGATTGGTCATCAGTCGTCCAACCTCTTCTGATTGTTTATGTTTTGAAGCAGTCTGAGATCATCAGAGGATGAACTGGAGACGAATGACGAGTGGAACGTAGATCAGTGGATATACTGATCACAGGCACACATGTTTCTTCTGTTTTCAGATATTTGCCAACTAAATTAAATTTGAATTAAAATTTATATGTTGATATATGTTAACCCTCATTCTGCCGGCATATTTAGCATACCGAGTATTGACGCCTTTCTGGGGACTCAAAACTAATTTACTGTGAAATTTAATATGTTCTAATAAAATGTCCACCCATCCATCCAGATGTTACTAACAACATGTGCTGGGTAGGTCTGCCTACTTAAATATAATGTAATCTTTATTCCATTTTAAACAGAAAACAGCTGATACAGGGGTGTGTCATACTGAATTTATGGTTAGAAAGTAAA
Source organism: Aulonocara stuartgranti (assembly GCF_965226115.1). Taxonomy (NCBI): domain Eukaryota; kingdom Metazoa; phylum Chordata; class Actinopteri; order Cichliformes; family Cichlidae; genus Aulonocara; species Aulonocara stuartgranti. Next base: position 141,538 of record NC_138952.1, on the reverse strand, counting down.
AAACTGTCCTAATTGAGTATTTCTACACAGTGGTGTTAATACCGTTACTCCAGGAGCGTAACCGAATACTTCTAGAGATCAGATCATCAATGACCCTGAGCATACTCTGATTTATCGGGTTAATTATTTATTCTAATCATGAAGTTGTCAGAAAATTCAGATTTTTGAAACGGGAATGTTTCTCAAGCCTTCTGAAAATCCACCAATCCTCTTCTGCTTGTCCTCGTCAGGGTCTCGGGGGTGGGAACTGGAGGCTAGCCCAGCTTCCATAGGGCAAGAGGCAGGTACGGTCTGTCACAGGGTCACACAGAGAGAGGGAGAGAGAGAGACAACCATTTGCACTCATATTCACACCTATGGCTAATTTAGAATCACCCCACACTGAAAAAAGTGATATTGTCTCCTTTTAAATATAGCATATTATATTTTGGTATATCTTTTCAATTCAAATGAGTAATTCCTGTCTACATATATAATTCGAGTAACTCCAGAATACATTCCCTGCGTTTTAATCCAATTAATTTTAGTTAATTAAATGTAGCTCAAAATGCTTAAGTATGTTTTTCATAGCCTCCTGCTGGGCCATTTTGCGCATGCGTTAGGACAGGCCACCATTTTGCACGCGGACTGAAGAAGCGGACTCTTTGTGTGCTGCAAGCGGGCTCAAGTTAATCGCACAACTTCATATAAAGGTGGTCTAGCTTCGGTAAGTAAACCTTTTACGGTCGTTTTTGTTTTATTTTTTTACCTCAGTCAAAGCATGTTGACTCTTTAAGACGTGTGCACATGGAGAAAGAAGTCTAAGTAGTTGTACACCTCTGAACTTTGTCATGAATTTGACTTAAGCTAGCTATGTGCTCTATTAGCTACTGCTCTATTAAAAGAGTAATTGTATTGATGCGTTAAAATGTCATATGTTTTTAGCTTAGTTCTTGTGGCACACTTTGTACTAACAAATTATGGAACGAGGCAATTTCTCTGTAGTTAGCTGTAAAGTTCACTGTACAGTCGCCTGCAGTTTTAAGTTGAGAAATCGTCCCTCCCGCCACAACATTGGCATTAAGGAATAGTCGGGCAGGGGAGGGGGCTTCTGAACGCACCTGCACAGTCAGGGGTGCAGTAGGAAATAAGTAGGATTGGCGTTGCACAACGTCTTTTGTGCAGAAAAAAATAATGGTTGTAAACTGTGGAGGAGAATAACTCAGTGGTTGCCAAAAATGTGAGATCAAAAGGCACTGAGAGTGATGTTTGTCAGAACTGAAATTAACTCAGAAAAGAAGTTGCTTCACTTGATAGAGCTGTTGAGTGCAAGACCTGTCAGCGGTCTGGTTTAGCATTTAAAGCCTCGCTACGTGCTTCCAAACCGCTGCATTTAATCTCAGAGAAAACTAACACAGAGAAGTAAAGCAAGTGTGTAAGTTCATCTCTTTATGTTTGCATAGTATTTCCATGTTGAGCTTAACAACCGATGTATGGAGCCACAGCTGGACTGGCTGTCGGAGTTTTGTATTGAGGGGGAAAGGAAGCGATTTGTTTTATACTTCAGCTAGAATGAAAAAAGACACAAAGCTGGAGTTATTCGGTGTCTTCATGCTGAACAGCTAAAACTTCTTCCCTCATTCTCCCCCCTCCCTCTCCTGTTGCTACTTCAATCATGAAACTGATCGATTATCAGGTGATCGGCTTTTCTGTCGCTAGTCTCTCTCATTTGTTAGTCACCCAGTTTGCGCTAGAAAGAGGAAAACGGCAGATAAACAACAGCAGCACGTTTAAGCTTGATAAGCTGTTGCTAGAATTTTTTTAATATTACTTCTAGTATCCGCTTATGTTTTCTGGAGCCACAGCCGTAATAGCTGCTGGTCATGATAGTTTGGATATGTGGTGAGAAGGAAACATGAAGGTGAAACCAGGAGAAGTTTTTACTGAATCATCAGAGCTGAACAGGTGATGGAGAAACAGGTTTACATTTTAGGTCACATGAATGAGTTGAAGGGAAGTTATGAACTGTTTCTGAGAGACAAATAACACCAGGATCCTTTTCTATGTAGCTGACATCTGGTAACTGTGCAGGGGCGGATCTAGCAAAGTTTTGCCAGGGGGCCAGGTAGGGCATTAACAGGGAAAGGGAGACACAAAGACATAATTTTCTTTCTTATTCTCATTTAAAATGTCTAGCTTTTAATAAATAATTATTCTAAATCTTACTACCAAAGTGGTGATCTGGTTAAATGTATAGAGATCCATTATTGTATGTAGTAAATATTAAGTCTAATATATGCCCTAGTAATAGTAGTACATATAGCACTTTTTCCTTTGGGAAGGTACGCTGTCTGCGCTGTCTGCAACTGTATTGAAGAAAAATGTTGAATCAAATTATTATAGAAAAATAATTGATTTCTGTGCATTAAAGTAGATTACGTCAATTAAGCATTATCAGGCGAAGGGTGCGGGGTGGTTTCCTAATATTTTTGCTGGGAGTTGGCAGTCCTATTAGTTAGTTTAATATTTCTATGTACTGTTTAGAATACCTGAATAAGGAGGATGGTGTAAGTTTTTTAGGTTGATCAGTATTGCTGAAGTATAAAATATTTTGGGTGCAGTGTATTTTTTGCATACAGGTATAACAGAATAGCTTTAATGTTTTGTTTTTAAAACTGAGTATGAACTTATACAAAATGCAGCAAAATATTTATAAAAACAGTTTTATTTATTATAAAATACACTATATCGGATTCATATCGGCATCGGCAGATAATCAAATTTATGATATCGGTATCGGACATAAAAAAGTGGTATCGTGCCATCTGTAGTTTGCACAGAGGCACAAATAAGATTTGTTTTGTTACAAGGGAGTATCATGAAGTAATGCACTAATGGCTTGGAAACGGTAATTGTTTGTCTTTCTAAAGTTTTTTTTTTTTTTTTTTGTCTTCCTTTTCTGGCAGATTTTCTTCCCCTTATGTGTTACTGTTTATTCAAGAAGATGGTGTTATTTTGGTAAGTACATGCAAATTCCTTACATATTTATCACAACAGTATTTGTCACAGTATTGCAGGGACAAGTTTATCTATCTCATCTTAAGGGTTCTTGTGATTATTAATATTGATATTAATTAATATCAATTAATATATATGATTAAATTTCTTTTATCCAGGACAAAAGAAAAAAAAAACTTGCGAAAGTGAAATGAAAAACAGGAATTTAGTTCTTGTGAGTTAAGAGGATGCAGAGCATAGGGTTAGATGGAGGTGGATCATTCACTGTGGTGATCCCTGAAGGAAACAGCCAAGAGAAAAAGGATCAGATTGCAAAAAAAAATGTGGTTTGTTTGCATACATGAGTCCTTACGGTACCCACAGGACTCCTGAAGTATAAGTACTCTGAAGTTTGCAGAGCAATTTCAGAGATGTTTGGGGCTTACATGGCAAGCATGTTTTTAGTTGCACATCTAAATTTTCTCTGCTCTCTGTTGCTGATGGCAGAGTTCTGCCCCGCTGACCTCACAGGTGAGACACTCCCACCAGTGGACAAAGAGCACAGGAAAATGTGTTGCCAACCACCTGAAACAGACAAATATCTGCTTTTTAAAACCCTTTAAACCCGTTAAATGGACTGATGCCATTCATTTCTTCTTTGATTAACAGTAGTAACATCCTTCATGCACTGTATACTAACCCATATGATAATCATGCTTTATGAAGTGATGGCAATTGCATTGTAGCATTTAATGAAGAAATAACAAAATAATCATACCAATGTTTAAGCACCAGTCTTCTTTTTTTCTGTGTGTGTGTGTGTGTGTGTGTGTGTGTGTGTGTGTGTGTGTGTGTGTGTGTGTGTGTGTGTGTGTGTGTGTGTGTGAGATACAGGTAAATGCTGAATTCCAGTGTATTACAACACTTCAACTGGAGATGACCTTCGCGGCACAGTTAGACAGAATTACACCTCAGTTGATGACAGTTTTCCAGAAGAAGGGCGGTGTTTCTGGGCAGAAACTTGCCCACCACTTGCAGATCATGCAAGAGGTAAATCTGAATATTGCAAATTCTATTTGGATTTCTTTTGTCTTAAGTGGCAGGTCACTGGTGAGTCCAATAAGCCGTTTTAGGTGACCAGCCAAGCAATCTAAATTTTGAAATTTCATATATAAATTTTATTTACTATGTTTGAACTGACATATGATAAAATTTACTTATTGCGAATGTCAGACATTGTTCTTTTTTCCAAATTGGTTTAATCAGCAACTCTCTTTAAACAGGCTGAAAGTGATGTTAAAGTGAAAAGGGAAGCACTCAGGGCACTTTGCCTCTACCTTGGTGAAGAGGACGGAAGCCTTATTCGGGAGTTCTTTGTAAGTCATTTAAGTCATTGTAAGCAAGTCATCTATACACACACTTTTTAGATAGATATCTGTGTGTGTGTGTATTACACACACACACACACACACACACACACACACACACAAACGACTAGATTGGAATTTAATTGTAGAGTTAATTGTTTTTTCTTTTACCTTTTTATTAAATGTTTAGGACATTGAAGGAGATGATATCCAGAGAGACCTGAAGAAACACACCATGGGCATTTATGTCATCAACAGGGAGGATGGACAAAATGGACATTATGATGACATTGGAATATTTGTTGAAGGGGAGATAGTCATGGACAACATTGGATCTCTGGCGCAAGCTTGTGCATTGATGCTTGGAGTAATCTATGCACTAAACCTAGCCTTCCCCAAGGAATTGAAGGACTATTATGAATTCATTTAGAAAGTGTTGATGGGATTCGATGGTGAAAAGCTCTCCCCCAAAGTCTTTGGGCTGAAGAACAAAATTGCTACTGGATAGGAAGATTTCTAAAACCACACATCAAGAGAATGCTGTTATGTAAATTACCAATGACTGGTGCTCTTGTGAATAGGAGTGAAACTCTTGTACAACCATCATTTGTTCTGTGTTATGTTTCGATTGAACATTTTAACTTTCAATAATGAATGTTTCACGTGTGGTACATTTGAGTAGCTTGAAGAGCAACTTTGTAATTATTCAGTTATAGCTGCTGCCCTGCGTATAATCAGTGTTAACTCAACCGGATAAAAAAAACAAAAAAAACCATTCATGATTACCACACTGCAGCACACTGGTAACACTTTAAAGACTATTAATTGTTTTGAAGCGAGTATGTTAGGTCAGAAAATATGTAAAACATTCAGAATCTTCAAGGAAGGACTAGAATGGAAAGACAGTGGTCAATAAGCAGTAAGGAAAACACAAGTTTAATTTTAAGTCTAATTACCTTATTAAAATGCAATTTCTAAATATGGATCGCAGAACAGCAAGTCTGAAACTGGTTAGTTTGTGGATGCATCAGTTTCTAATTGTGATACATTATACTGCTGGTAGTGTTTTATTCTTTTATGTAAGGAGTTTGGTTTTTTTTTTCTTTTTTAGAGGAAGAGAAACATTGGTTAACATTTCTCTTGTCTGTTGTTTCTGTTTTGTTTGAATACAGCTTTTTAAAGCTACTAGTTCATAGGCAAAAGTTTTGTAATTTGTATTATACAAATTGCAGCAATTTCCCTTAGAGATGTGGATTCTTATTCTGTTTGCAACAAATTTTGCATTAATAAATGATGTGAAAGAATGTTGTAGTTTTCATTATTGACGTTTTTAAAAACTACAAATCAGGGTAAGCAATATTTTTTAAGTAAACTTAACTTAATTGAAATAGAGAGAAATTAACAATTTGATTGATTTGAATATAAGTTTGGGACATAAGTGTAAAGGAAACAAATTATTCTGGTACATTTAACACGACCTTAGTTGGACTTACTAATAATATTTGACTAAGACGTATCCACAACAGTTAAGTTAAAGTAGCTTAAAAATATATGTTGGTTTTACTCGCTTAAATTAAATTCAGTGTACTTAAAAAATATTTCTGGATTCAAACAAATTTATTTCGTGCAACCACTTGTCATAAAAAAATTGAGTAAATTGAACAAAACATTTTTTTCAGTGCACTAACGACACCTGTTACACAACTGTGGGAGAAGCACCTGGAGAGAACCTGCACACTCCACAACAAAGGCCCCGCCCAGGTGGGGGCCAAACCGCCATCCTGTTCCTCTTATGAGGCAGCAGTGCTAACCACTGTTCCACCTTATCACACATTTATTTCTAAATTAATAAACTTTGTTCTATTCACTTATTTTAAAAACCCTTCTGACGAATAAAAAAAAAAGTATAAATGTTTATATGAGTTTTATTTTGTATCAATTTTGTTTTTCAGGGGAAAAGTCGATGAAGTCTTAAAGAGCCTAAAACGTCATGAGTCAAATATGACCCATTGGCTTTAACCCGAACTAAATCATGTTCACGCTGGATGTGAAGGAGGACTTCATGTCCCATGGTTCTTTGCGGCTCGGTGGTCCAGGGTGGACCTGTGAGAGGTGGAGCCTTCAGCCTCCTGATGGAGAAGCAGTAACCGGAGATCGCAGCCTCTGAGCGGACCGTGTGGACCCGAACCAGAGCCGAGCCTCCCGGTTTGTGTGTGTTTCCGCGTGCGTGTCGGTGCTTCTTGTCGGTGATGGAGGCGGCGGAGGGTGGCGTGTGCGGGGTGAAGGTGATGTGTCGCTTCAGGCCGCTGAACGAGGCGGAGCGGAACCGCGGAGACAAAAACATCCCGAAATTTAACGGAGAGGACACCGTGGTGGTGTCGGTGAGTACGCGCGCGCGCGCGCGCGCTCACACACACACACACACACACACACACACACCGTGGCGGTGTGTGTGTGTTGTTTAGTGTGCAAACAAACCTGCTGTGTGTAACTGCAGAACCACTGCACGCTGCTCCTCCTTAAATCAATCAGTGCATTGTTTGCATTGATCAATCAGGAGCAGCTGCTTCAAAGCAGGAGAGTCAAACATGTTCACTGCAGTTCTATTTATACAGCGCCAAATCACAGCAACAGTCGCCTCAAGGTAGATCCTACAATAATAACAGTCATATGACCCCCTATGAGCAAGCACTTTGGTGACAGTGGGAAGGAAAAACTCCCTTTTAACAGGAAGAAACCTCCGACAGAACCAGGCTCAGGGAGGGTGAGAGAAGGAAGACAGGATAAAGACATGTTGTGGATGAGAGACAGAGATTAATAACAGATACGATTCAATGCAGAGAGGACTATTAACACATAGGCTTTTTCCCAATTCAGGGTTTGCATCCTTTGGAGGATAAGGCCTTCACTGTAGACCGAGAAGGCCGGAAGTGCGATGCTTGTGAAATAGGATGTCTAGCTTCCATTGCACTGCTCATGTTGCCTAGCAACCATGATAATAACTGCTGGAAACATTTCATCTGGCATTGTTTGACAGAAATGAAGGACAAATTTCTTTTGTTCATCTGTTTGTTTTACATGAGCTCTGTTTGATTTGATAAGTATCTGAGGCTGAAACCACAGGACTGTAAAAACATGATTGTTGGGCTTCATTTCTGTACTGAACAGTTGTTTGACGATTAGCTAATACATAACAATTAGCTAATGTTGTTCATGACACTAAAGTCACTTCACTGGTAATGTAAATGTAATATGGCCAATATTAAAGTTATTATTATATTAATCATTATTAGTTATTACCAGTGTTGGGCAAGTTACTTTGAAAAAGTAATTAATTATAGTTACTAGTTACTTCATCAAAAATGTAACTGAGTTAGTAGCTGAGTTACTTTTCCTAGTAATTAATGACTTTTAGAATCTTGTAACTATTGCATTACTTAAAAAAAAGTTTAACCCTCTGGGGTCCAGGGTATAATTGGCCGTTTTTGACTACTTTTAATTTTACATATACACTTAATTTTAAGTTTTCATTTTGACATACTGTATTAACACAATTGATCAAAAATCAGACAAAAAACATACAATCCGAGTAGAAAAAGTATAAAGTATATAAAAGTATTTGTTACTGTAACAACCACGATGAATCATATTTCATAACTTTAAATGCAAATATAAATTGTCAATTTTAAAATCATACACTATAAAAAGAATAACCCTATTCAAATTTAAAAAAATGATGTCCAATTGTCACATCCAAAATATTTGACTTCATAGAATCCAAATTGAGTCACTTGATATGACCTGATACTTTTATGTTGATATAAACAATATTACTAGACTTGGCTGAAACTTTAAATTTTGCATTGATCCAAATTGATTTTTTTTACATAGAACCATATTTTAATTATTGAACCAAGCTAATATATTGAAATTTAACCAACCTAATGTATTCACATCGAACCAAATTAACATGAACTAATATGTTTGTGTTGAAGCCAGGTAATTGATTTACATATATTCAAACTATATTTTTTACATTTCATTTTATTTCAGTTCAGAAATGCTCTGCATTTCCTATAAAAAACAAGACAGTTGGCCAACCAATTATTTCAAAATTATTTATTGTTCCAAACCATTTTGACTATAATCAATAGAGAGGATTAGTAATATACAGAATTAGTGCTACGGCAGAAATTATTAGAGAAATGTTTGTTTTATAAAACCTGCAACCTTTTGAAAACCAGTATAAAACCTGCAATCTTTTTAGAACTGGTATAAAACCTGCAACCTGTCTAAAACTGGCATAAAACCATTATAAAAACTCTTTTTAAACCAATTTGCAAGTACTCAAAAATGTTTATATGTGCACTGTGCCTGTACAATGTAAAAAAAAAAAATCTACACATGTATCAATGAAATCAACTTAAATCTCCCTTTCAAATGGGTGTTCTTATAATTTTTGAATGTAGAATACCACTGCAGGCCAACCAAGTAAAAAAACCAAGCACACATGCACATGCACATACACATGCACACATGCATGCAAACACACCACTGTGCAGTGTTAAGTTCACAATTAAGTTTGCGAATCTTAGAGGTCATCTTGTTAAAGTCAAGCTCCATCATAATCTTTTGAAGAGCCTCAAAGGTGAACCTGAATCCTCGTGGATATTCCATATTAAGAGCATAACAGAGTCCAAAGACCATTGCCACTCCAGCTGCCACAGAAGGCAACTCATTCAGGACTTCCACACCATCAATGATTATCCCGATGTCTTGAGGCTGATGTAGGAGGCTTGAGTTGTCCCATGGTGGTACTCTGCAGCTCTTCCTCAGCTTCATCTTTCTGGGATATCTTGAGGTAAAATATGGAACAAAATGTACAAGTGAAGAACTGAAGTCTGGCACACCTGATAAATCTTTGACCATAATAAACTACTATTTTGACAGTTGTTTGGTCACAGACTATTAGAACAATTATTTGACTAATCAGATTGTGAATTGCATAATCATTAAATTAAATCAATGGTGGAACATTTTCATAAATGTTCCACAAAGCCCAAGAAAAAAAAGAAAACAATACAGAACCCTAAGATATTAACTTGATGAGTTGATTAATCGTTGCTGTCCTACATTAATCACTGCATTTAATAGCAGAGTTGTCAAATTTACATCAAGAGACTGCATCCCATGTAGAGACAGAACAGATATGGACATACCATGTATTCTTTTATCAAGGTTCAAGGTTCTTTATTTGTCACATGCATAGTTATACAAGTATAACACACAGTGAAATGTAACCTGACACGCTCCTCGACATGTGCAAAAAAATTGGGGGGGGTGTAGAGGAAGAACATTATATATATATATGTGTGTGTGTATATATATATATATATATATATATATAGATATATATAGATATATAGATATATATATAGATATAGATATATAGGCCTGAACCCCCTCAGTGAGATCATTAACAAGACTGGCTACGGATACCGACTACGGAACGGAGCAGTTGTCAGCCACCTCCTGTACATGGATGACATCAAGCTGTATGCCAAGAGTGAACGAGACATCGATTCACTGATCCACACTACCAGGCTATACAGCAATGACATTGGAATGTCGTTCGGACTGGAGAAGTGTAGTCGGATGGTAACAAAGAGAGGGAAGGTAGTCAGAACTGAGGGGATTGAACTACCAGAAGGCAACATTGCAGACATAGAGGACAGTTACAAGTACTTGGGGATCCCGCAGGCGAATGGGAACCATGAAGAGGCCGCTAGAAAAGCTGCAACCACCAAGTACCTGCAGAGGGTCAGGCAAGTCCTGAGGAGTCAGCTGAATGGTAAGAACAAGATCCGGGCCATCAACACGTACGCCCTGCCCGTGATCAGGTACCCTGCTGGGGTAATAGGCTGGCCAAAGGAGGAGATAGAAGCCACTGACATAAAGACAAGAAAGCTCCTTACCATGCATGGAGGGTTTCACCCCAAGTCCAGCACCCTGGTGAGTGTCAGCACCACAGTCCAGGATGAGACAACGAACATCCAAGAATACATTGGGAAGATGGCCCCAACTGACCGAGTGCTCAGTGAATACCTCAGGCAGCAGAAACCCAAGAAAGAGGAGGGAGACGAGGAACCATCATGGAAGGACAGGCCCCTGCACGGTATGTACCACCGGCAGATAGAGGAGGTGGCTGATATCCAGAAATCCTACCAGTGGCTGGACAAAGCTGGACTGAAAGACAGCACAGAGGCACTAATCATGGCAGCACAAGAACAAGCTCTGAGCACAAGATCCATAGAGGCTGGGGTCTATCACACCAGGCAAGACCCCAGGTGCAGGCTGTGTAAAGATGCCCCAGAGACAATCCAGCACATAACAGCAGGGTGCAAGATGCTAGCAGGCAAGGCATACATGGAACGCCATAACCAAGTGGCCGGCATAGTGTACAGGAACATCTGTGCCGAGTATAACCTGGAAGTCCCGAGGTCAAAATGGGAGATGCCCCCAAGGGTGGTGGAGAATGGCCAAGCTAAGATCCTGTGGGACTTCCAGATACAGACGGACAAAATGGTGGTGGCTAACCAACCGGACATAGTGGTGGTAGACAAACAGAAGAAGACGGCCGTAGTGATCGATGTAGCAGTTCCCAATGACAGCAATATCAGGAAGAAGGAACACGAGAAGCTGGAGAAATACCAAGGGCTCAGAGAAGAGCTCGAGAGGATGTGGAGGGTGAAGGTAACGGTGGTCCCCGTGGTAATCAGAGCACTAGGTGCGGTGACTCCCAAGCTAGGCGAGTGGCTCCAGCAGATCCCGGGAACAACATCGGAGATCTCTGTCCAGAAGAGCGCAGTCCTGGGAACAGCTAAGATACTGCGCAGGACCCTCAAGCTCCCAGGCCTCTGGTAGAGGATCCGAGCTTGAAGGATAAACCGCCCGCAGGGGCGTGCTGGGTGTGATATATATATATATTAGTATAGACATTGGGTGAATGTGCAGTAGTAGCAGCAAGCAGGTGAATTCTGTACATTAATATGAATAGACATCTGACAATTCCTCAACACGTTCTCCAAGGTAGATAATGAGAGATTTAAGTATACACTCCATCCTAATGTCAGCATCAGCATCCTGCAGGAACAGTTAAAATTGTTACTTTGCAATATGGAGAGTATGCTGCGTGAGAGGAATTTTTTTTCACTTCTCTATCCTCATGAGGTGACTAATGCCCCTTTTCCACCGACAAATCGGCACGGTGCGCTTGAGAGCAGTTCAGTTTAGCGCGGATGAACTCGCTTGTTGCGGTGGAAACATAAAGCGGATGGATGTAACTGGGAACAGGGGCGAACCCATCTGGCTATGAAAAGTCACGCGCAAAAGTCTTTGTCCGCAACGTCACAGCCCGAAGAACAACAACAATCGCGATATATGTGTGTTTTTGTACTTTGCTCTGTCTGTGGTTCATTTTGATTGGTTTGATTTTTGGTTCTTGTGGAGGAAGTCGCCATGGTCCAAAGTTAATGGAGTATGGTTGCTGGGAGTATTTTTTTAAAGCCTTTTGTGGGAGCGCTTCTATATCACATCACGTGGGCACCACACACACCCGGGCCAATCAGGTGTAAAGGCGGTGGAAAAGCATCCGCAGGGGGCTAAAGTGAACTGAGCCACACCGTGTTCTGTCGGTGGAAAAGCGGCATATGCTTTCTTGTCCCTAAATAAAAGTTTATACGTATATATGTATGTATGTGTATCTGGCGAGTGAGAGTGAAAATGTGTCTCCAAAATAAATTTTGTTGTAGTTGTGCTCTGTACTTGTATAATGACAATAAATCTCTTCATTCATTCAAGAACAAAGCCCACACTTCCTTTCAACATTTTAAAAGGTCACAACCATAATCACTGACGTTACCAAAATAAAACTGTAACAGGATACAAATTCTCATTAGATACAGGGGTTAAAATGCTAACTGTCATGTTAATAGTTAATTATATACACCCTACCTGATCAAGAAACTCTAGGATTATGGCAGTTTTTGCTTTGGTTGTCCCTCCTTTCTTTCTGATTATTTTAAGTAGCTGTGGGGAGTGCTTGTCCAGCTGGACCATGAATCTGGTTAGCAGGGGAACTGCAGTAACCCGCAGAAACTCTGCATTAATCTGTACATGAGTAGACAGTGTACAATACATTTTTTTAAAGACCAACTTCCAACAAGAAAAAGTCAAAACATATATTTCCCATTTCCAAACTATGATAAAAGGCATTAGTACAAAAAAGTTATACGTCTTCCATCTGAAATAGACCTGGCCATCTTTCCAAGAGGTTCTTATTGTCAGGCTTCTTATCCACAACCTCTTTCCTCCTGAATTCGAAGGTCCTGGCCATCAACACACAGATATTTATATGAAGAGAGACAGAGACAAACGTGCGCGCACAAACACAAGCTTGTGTCTAGAAACCGCGAGCTCACCAGAAAAATTCAAACGAAGCGGAGCACGGAGTTATACTATGAATGTTATGAACTATGAACTTATGCTAGCTAGCTGTATCCACCACCGATGCATCGTGGTAACGCTAGGTAGTTAGTATACTGGTAAAAAACGGCTTTTTGCCTAACTTGCATTCCCGACTGTGATGGTCGGTTGCTGGTAACCAGTTCTAACGTCGCGCCGGATAGCTAGCTAGCTTGTAGCTAGCAGCTACAATCATGCAAAAATTGGGGGTGGCTGTCGACCCAGCTTAAATGGGGTTATTTTCTGCAATTTTGGCAATACAAATTATAAAAGCTTTTGTAACACACTTGGCTTTACTTACGTTTATTTTCAGATGAAATTAATCAAAGATGTGACACGATGTTTCCAGCGGCCATGCAGAATAAAAATGGGTCCCGGTCTATTTCTGGTTGGCGTGTTCAAGTGCAAATCACTTTGACTCAAATTAAAGATATTATCTGTTCAACATGAAAAGAAATATATGTTTTGAGAGAAATCAAAAACTTTGCGTTGTGTCCTTTGTACAGATATTTAGTTTCATCCAAATCAAAAGTGGTATTTTAAAATGCAAAAAGAAAGAGTTTCACAATCAAATCAATGATTTTATTCTGTTTTGAATGGCACTTATTAGATTGAATGAATGACTGCATGTTAGACTTTTTTCAGTGTATGCACAAGTTTTCCAAACAAAGTTATTTGCATCCATTTACCTTTTACCTTTTTTAAATAACCATTTCAAACTGTTTACAGAACAATCAGCTGTTCTTCAGTAAGATGCCACACAAATTATTTGTGCCACTCCAAAAAAATAATTTCTGTCCACTATAAAGGAGAACATCACAGCCTGATACCTGCAGGTCTGACAGCAGCAGGTGTATCAGTCCTGTTTCTACCTGGAGACAGCAGTCGCCTCATTGTTCTGACACACAACACAAAACTATCCACAACACTACACACTAACTACACAAGACAACACACTAACTACACACTCAGACACAAACTTAACAACGTAGTGTATACTGTACAGTGTAGTGACGAATGCCCAGACCTCTACATTGGAGAGACCAAACAGCTACTTCATAAACGCATGGCACAACATAGAAGAGCCACCTCCACGGGACAAGACTCAGCTGTCCATCTGCATCTAAAGGTCAAAGGTCACTCTTTCCAGGATGCCAATGTTCACATTTTGGACAGAGAGGACAGATGGTTTGAAAGAGGAGTGAAAGAAGCTTCTATGTCCACTGTGAGCAACCATCTTTGAACAGAGGGCGGGGCTTATCACACCAACTGTCTGCCATCTATAATCCAATTTTGAGATCCTTCCCAGATGCCTGAACGCCCACTCACATCCTGGGCCTCTTGACCTTAGTGAGTCACATGATAGGGTGGGGCTAGGTCTTAGAACTGAAGAAGCTTCTCAGCTGAAACCTCTTCATCAAACTTAAAGAAGTCCAGCTGATTTTCTTGTCTTTTCAAGCTCCTGACGCACTGACCAACTTTTAGATTGAAATTAAATTATTCAGCAGCAGCCTGACAGAAAGTGCAGACACAGGCTGTTTACTGATGGAGCACCAACATCTGTCAAAGCTCTGAACCTTTAAAATGTTGTTTGACATCAATGACATCATTCAATCTCTAATGTGTTGACATCTGAAGAAGAAATGTAATCAGATTACCATCTGGCTGTCCACAGCTGCAAAGATGGAGACCAGATATTTTACTGTACTGATAATCAATCACACATTGATGTACTGAGGACTGATTAACTGTGATTCAGATAAATTCTCTCCCCTCTGAGCTCTGACAGAGACTTAAGTTAACCTGTCTGTTATCATGATAACTGAGACTGAATGACTCCTCTCAACCTGAAAAAGACTCAACCTGTGAAACCTGTTCCTGAAACGTTTTCAGTGAGAGGATTAAACATGTGACTGTAAACATTCCCAAATGCCCAGTGTTGTATGGTCCTGTTTTTCTCTTGTTCATAACTAAACGTGAAGCACTTTGTTGCTTTCAAATGTAGAAATAAAACCGATCATTGAAAAATCCTCAGAGACAGCTGCACTCTCTGAATTCTCTTGTTTGTTTGTTTTAGACTGAACTTTATTTAAACTAACGAGACAACAGTGAAAGGTTTGTGGTGATTTAACGAGCCCTCATTAAACTCAGACTGAACGTCTTGTTTTTGTTCTCATTACCTCCCCTGAGCCTCTGACCCTTGACCCTACTCTTTATATAAAGGTAAATCTGTTGTAGTGGTAATTCCTCCTGTTTGGCAATAACAAGATCCATTTTTTGTTTCTTCCTGCTGCTTCTCCTGCTCTGGTAAAAAAAAAAACACCCATAGGCCCACCCCAGTGCATGCTGGTCCTATACCAGTCTCTTTATTTATAGAAACAAAATGGCCCTACAGCTCTTACTGACTAATTGAACAAGGTAACATCAAACAAACAAAACATTGAAACAAATATTAACCTACAAATAAACTTGTAAATAAACCCCAAAATATAAGTAAACTAACAACAAACATTAACAACAAATTTCAAAAATAATAAAAATAAAGAACAAATAGCTCCAACATCTGTTATTGTCTCGGTATTGTCTGTTTGTTTTTCTGAAGGAGAAACTGAGACAGTCATGTGACCATCAGGAGTCCCATTAAACTATAAATTCTATCAAACTTTATTTAAAATCACAGTGGAGACACTTTGTAAAAAAATAATAATTAGATTTATGTTCAGCTTTCAAGGGAGCCAAGGCCGCATTACATAAAGAAGGTCAAAGTTCAAAGATCTGAACATTAACTGATGGACGTTGAAGATCTCAGAGGGGAGCACTCACACAGAGGAGGCAGCAGAGCTGAAGGTCTGCTGTGGGGCTGGAGATGGTCTGACAGGTGCCATCTCCAGCCACCTCGTGCTGACGAGGAAAGCATGGAGGGGTTTGTAGATGTGGGACGGTCAGTGGAGGTGCCTGTGTGGACTGACCAATCAGGACAGCTCAGCAGGAGTCCAACCAGGAGGTGATCAGGGAAGCTCACTGTGACCTCAACGACCAGCGGACGGTTGGTGGTTTTGATCCCTGGTTGCTCCAGTCGCCATGCCAAATACCCTTTGGTGACATACTTACCCCGAGCTGCTCTGTGAGACCTCCATCAGAGTGTGAATGTTGTATAAATGCAGATACATAAGAAGCACTCTCTTTTTACTCCTAGTTTTGTTTGTTAAAACAGAAATCTAACAGTCCTCACTGACTTACATTGATAATCTTGGCTTCGATGTGTTAAGATGTTACTGAGAGACTGAAACATCACACCATAACACTCAGTGTCAGTGAGCAGGGTGTTTTTTATATGACCTCTTCATAGCAGGAGGAGACTGTCTGCTGACAGCATAAATCTTTTTTTTTTTCAAACAGAGGCTTTTAGTTTTTACAGTGTGTTTCCTGTGTTTCAGGGGAAGCCATATGTGTTCGACCGAGTCTTCCCCCCAACCACTGAACAGGTTCAGGTGTACGACACCTGTGCCAAGCAGATCGTCAGAGGTCAGTGCAACATATTCCATTAAAGAAGGAAAGTGACTGAGAGGAAGTGACGGCTGTAAACGGCGTTTGTTTCTTTGTTTGTGCCTCAGATGTGTTGGGAGGATATAACGGCACCATCTTTGCTTATGGTCAGACCTCCTCAGGAAAGACTCACACAATGGAGGTTGGTCTGTTGTTTTGTAGTTTATTTTCAGGTCTTTGTTTTGGTGTTATTTGAATGATTAATTAAATGATTCGTCATGTTTCAGGGGACCCTTCATGACCCTCATCAGATGGGCATCATCCCTCGTATTTCCAGAGACATCTTTGACCACATCTACTCCATGGATGAGAACCTGGAGTTCCACATCAAGGTGATTCTGCTTGTGAAACAAATATTTTTATGTTGTTTTTGTGTTTCTGTTGTCAGATCTTAGGAAAATCTAACTGTAAAAAATGATTCTTCATCTTAATTCAAAGAAATATCATCATTTGATCAGTGTAGCATCATTTAATCTCCAAAGTGTTTTTATTCTGAATCACAGTTTTTCTTTTTAGAAGACTGAACATGTTTAACGTAACATAAACACTGGCTGTGTATCTGCAGGTGTCTTATTTTGAAATCTATCTGGATAAAATCAGAGACCTGCTGGATGGTGAGACCAACCCTGAACCTTTACTATGCTCATATAGAGTTGAATAGAATAGTAGAGTAGAAATAGAGTGTAAGTACAATCAAGCTAATGCTAACTGCTATGATGATGCTTTCATGTTTCAGTGTCAAAGACCAACCTGGCTGTTCATGAAGATAAGAACAGAGTTCCCTTTGTGAAGGTAAATAAATCGTGTTAGCTGCGTTTCGACTGCAGGAACAAAAGTCAGCAGAAACTGTCTCCAGATGTTTGTTTCCACAGCTGTGGGGATCCACTGGACTCACCTGGTAGCCTAAATAGTGACTGGATATAACTGCAGAGGCCTGAACTATTTTGGGT
Organism: Aulonocara stuartgranti; assembly: GCF_965226115.1. Classification (NCBI taxonomy): domain Eukaryota; kingdom Metazoa; phylum Chordata; class Actinopteri; order Cichliformes; family Cichlidae; genus Aulonocara; species Aulonocara stuartgranti. The sequence goes on along the minus strand of NC_138952.1, from coordinate 124,176 downwards.
TAGAAGGTGGTTCATTCTTACTGGGGTAAATCGACACAGTAACTTATGCTGTGAATTTAACTCGCTCTGGAGCCCGTTTAGATCCAGATTAGACGTCAGCAGGTATGAAGCACCGCCCACTGACCAATCAGTTCTCCAGAATACAGCGTCACAGTTCCTGGATGATCCGTCAGAGGTTTGTGTGCAAACAGTAGGAGCGTCTAAAGTTTTCTACTTCCATGCAAAGACATATTAAATCATAAATATTAAATAACAAATAATAATATAGATGTTTAGACACAGTGTTATTAATTTATAAGCGTAATTATATGATTATAAAACAGGACACCTGCACTCTACCTGCTGAGCTCAGATCAAATATGGACATAGACTCATGTCTGAATCGTTAAACGGCAGCTGAGAGAATAGGCAAGGCAAGTTTATTTATATGGCACAATTCAACAGCAAGGTGATTCAAAGTGCTTTACAGAGACATTAAAAAACAGAAACAACTAAAAAGCATGATTTAAAAAGAAAAAGAAAAAAAGGAACGGTAGATAAAATCAGTAGTTAAAATGTAAGTTTTGAAATTTAAGCTTAAAAGTAAAACTTTTAAGGATTTGGTGCTTTATTCAAATGCAGCTGAGAACAGGTGAGTCTTCAACCTGGATTTAAATAAACTGAGTTTTTCCGCTGATCTGAGGCTTTCTGGGAGTTTGTTCCAGATATAAGGAGCATAAAAGATGAATGCAGCTTCTCTGTGTCTGGTTCTGACTCTGGGAACTGATAAAAGACCGGATCCAGATGACCTGAGGGATCTGGAAGGTTCATACTGGGTCAGGAGGTCACTGATGTACTTTAAAGTCTATCCTCTGACGGACAGGCAGCCAGTGTAAAGACCTCAGAGCTGGACTGATGTGGTCCACTTTTTTGGTCTTAGTGAGGACTCGAGCAGCAGAGTTCTGAATGAGCTGCAGTCCTAATGTGTTTTTCTAATTTTAGCTCTGCATCCATCACTACACCCAAATTTCTCGCCTGGTTGGTGGTTTTTAGGTGTATAGATTGAAGTTCTCTGGTGACCTGTAATCATTTTTCTTTGGCACCAAAGACTATTACCTCAGTTTTGTTTTTGTTTAGCTGGAGAAAATTGTGGCACAACCAGTCATTAATGTCCTCAATGCATTTACCAAGAGCCTGTACAGGGCCTTGGTCTCCTGGTGACATTGTGATATATACTTGTGTGTCATCTGCATAGCTGTGGTAGTTTATTTTGTTGTTCTTTATAATCTGTGCCAGTGGGAGCATGTAAATGTTAAACAGAAGGGGTCCCAAGATGGAACCTTGGGGAACTCCACATGTGATACTTGTCTGCTCAGATGTGAAGTTACCTATTGATACAAAGTATTTCCTGTTTTCTAAGTATGTTTTGAACCAGTTTAGTACAGTTCCTGAAAGACCTGCCCAGTTCTCCAGTTGTTTGAGTAATATGTTGTGGTCAACTGTATCAAATGCTGCACTGAGATCCAGTAAAACTAAGACTGACATTTTTCCACTGTCTGTATTCAGACATATGTCATTAAACACTTTGGTCAGAGCGGTTTCAGTGCTGTGATTCTGACTAAAACCTGACTGGAAGGCATCATAGCAGTTATTCTGTTTAAGAAGTAATTGAGATGTTGTGTGTGGCCTCTGTTACATGCTGAGTCAGCCAAAGTTGCCCAGAGTGTTACTCAGGTCTTTAGTCCCTTTGTCCTGAGGGTTGTCCACATGGATGTTAAAATCCCCAACAATAATTACACAGTCGAAATCAACACAGATCACAGACAGCAGTTCACTGAGATCATTAAAAAGTCTGTGCAGTATTTGGGAGGCCTGTAAACATTAAGAAACACAACTTTGGATGGGGCCTTCAGCTGTAAAGCCACATATTCAAAAGACTGAAAACTTCCAGGAGATAGCTGCTTACATTGAAATGATTCATTAAATAAGACAGCAACCCCTCCTCTCCTGCTCACCCTGGCCTCACTGATAAAACTGTAGTTAGGAGGGGTCGTCTCGATGAGAACAGCTCCACTGTTACTTTGGTCCAACCAAGTTTCAGTTAAAAACATAAAATCACGGCTGTGCTCAGTGATTAAATCATTAATTAAAAATGTTTTCCCAGCTAAAGATCTAACGTTTAATAAAGCCAACTTAAGTGTTTTAGAGGTATTATTTGCCCCCTCGTGTTTGGGAGCAGTCTGTGGCACACAAGCTATGTTTACTATGTTTAAAGATCTTTTAGAGTGCAGCTCTCGGTGTTTTGACCAGGCCACATGTCTCCTGTCACCTAAAAGTACAGAAATTTTAAAACCTTCTAGTAAACAGGGTCCCAGCTTCTCCTGGGAAAAGTCACCACTGCCATAATCTTCGCAGCCCGGACCCTCCACACATCAGACTGCGGAGACAGAGCATGAAGGTGGTAAGAAGGAACTGGGGGGGGGGGGGCAATGTAACTTCGATTGCTCTGTTGGGGGCGGGGCTCGATGGCGAACCTTTGGCTGTTCTGGTTGGGGGTTTGTGGGGACAAAAAGGGATTGGGCCGGGGGGTAGATCTGATCCCAGCATTGACCCGCTCCATCATCTCCTCAGTGAATTTCAGGTGTGGGGAGGAGGGAGAAAGGGAGGGGGAGGAGGGTGATGACCTGTCAGGGGTTTGGGGGACTGGGGAAGGTCGTGGTCCCTGGTCCTGGTCGTTGGTGTTGTTGAGAGAGTTGGAGGCAAATAGGGACCCCTCTTCTTGCCTCAGACGTCTCTCCTTTCTGAGGCTCTTCCCGGGTGGGGGCAGATGGAGCTCCTCCTCAAGGTTTCTGCTGGGCTTTGTCTGTTCTTGCAGTACTGTTTGTTCCTCTTTATGAGATAACTCCTCATTTATCTCAGCCTTGGCACCAAGCACAGATGGATGACGTATGGAATAAAACAAGTTGGAGGTGAACAGTTTCACCCCTGACTTGTTAAAATTAAATCCATTTGCTTTAAACAAATGCCTGTGTTCCCCAAAAATATTAAAATTGTTGATAAAATGCACTGAGTGGTCAGTACTAGTGATGGGATTTCTGGCTCTTTTTAGAGAACCGGCTCTTTCGGCTCGGCTCACTAAAAAGAGCTGGCTCTTTCAGCTCGAATCCGGCTTTTTGGGTTGTTTTGTTGCTTTAATTAATTTATTATTAACAATAATATAAAATTATGCACAAAAGGAATTACTAATGTAAAAAAAAAGTGGTTTTATTTATATATGTTTATTAGGGGTGCAACGATATTCGTATCGATATTGAACCGTTCGATACAGTGCTTTCGGTTCGGTACGCATATGTATCGAACAATACAAAATTTGTAATTTATTTTATCAACTTTCCTTCTGACGATGCTGTCTGTGTTGAGCGCTCAGTGAATCTGCCTTCGACTGCTCCGCCTAGGGTCGACAGTGCAGCCTAGGCGGAGTAGTCGAACGCAGATTCACTGAGCGCTCAACACAGACAGCATCGTCAGAAGGAAGAGCGCAGGGCAAGCTAGCGAGACAGAAGTTAAGCTCTCCTTACAACATGAACCTCCCCCACCCTCATTCAGATCTGGCGTTTGGAATTATTTTGGTTTTCATGTGACGTATGACCCTGAAGGTAAGCGAGTCATGGACTAAAGTAAAACAGTATGTTGGATGTGCCATGCAATGCTCAATTACATGGGTGGGAACTAGTGTGTTAGCGCAGTTAGCTCGTTAACGTGTTGGCCGTCTAGCCCCATGCACGGGGCGATCGGCGGTAGCTCGTTAACGGAGATTTGCCGTGTTGTGGCGTTAAGGTCATTTCAACGAGATTAACCTGAAAGCACTAGTGGGAACACAACGAATATGACTGCACATTTACGCCGACATCATCCTAGTGCAAAGACAAGTGGAAGCAGAAAAAAACAAGCAAGCATGCTACTAACTTTAGCCGAGTCATTTAGACAGCTGTTTAATATGCTGCTGAGAATATAGCCCAGAAGAAGCGGATAGTATAGCTTTTATTTTGGAAAGAGACATTTCTCTGTAATAAACTCTCTTTTCCAAAGATGAGTGATTCCTCAATCAGATACAGGGCTCGCAATATCGCTAGCCCAATGTCCCGGGGCTAGCGATTTTTTCAGTCGGGCTACCAAAATCTATCTCTGCCCTGCCCGTCGGGCTTTTGTAGGAAGGAAAAATATATGTCAATGCTTTTGCATTCTTTGTAGCTGGGTAATTATGTCATTGGCATCGGTGAGCCACTGTCAATATGTGACATATTGAAATCGCGTTTGAATTTGCGCTTGTTTTTTTGCTTTCACTTTGCAATCGTGCGAACTGTGTATAGAGAGCGACAGCACTGATCTGTGAGTGATGATAATTTGTGCACCAATTCCTCTGACATCGTCTTATTAATTGTTAGCTTACTATGCAAACATGACAAGTGAAATCTCCCGCAGCAAGCTTAAACATGTGAGAGGTTGATCGCGCAGAGAATCGCTGAGCTTATATGAGTGCGTGTGTAAAAGCAGCAGGATTTATATTTGACTACAATGACCTGGATGACTGAGAACCTTCACAGACAGATATATATTTTAGTTCTGCTGAGCCAAATAAGATAGGTCAGGGTGAAGAAGTGACAGCCAAAGAAAAGCTTACCACAAAACGGAGAAGTTATGACAAATCAGCCTATAAGGCAAAAAGAAAGTGCAGCTTTATGGTTTCATGGACAAAAGAATTTCTGTGGCTGCAATATGACAAGCTAAATAACCAGGGCTGCACATAAGTGGTCCGCAGATCCGTATTCGCTGTCAAAATAAAAAACACGCACAAGGGTTAGGGTTAAATTTAAAAACTGTACTTTTGAGTTAAAATATATATTTATAATTTTAATAAATGACAAATTAAAAAGGCATGAACATTTTTTTGTATCGAAAAAATATCGAACCGTGACACCAAAGTATCGAACCGAACCGTGAATTTTGTGTATCGTTGCAGTCGGGCTGCAGCGAAGTGAGGTCGGCTGCCGTGCTGGATGCTCTGCCCTAACTTCTCCACTTTTTGCAGTTTTTCGTCACTTTTTGCTATATCTGCGATAATCTTGCATGGGCATCATGCAAAACACACAAATCCGCTACAGTAGAGACACTTTGGTTTCTATTGGTCTGCAATACACGAACATTTCACCATGTTTAACTCCGGACCCAACCTGGCCAAAGGAGATCCTGAGAGAGAACAAAGGACGCGACCCTAAGCGACGGCCTCGAGGTAAAAGAGCCGGCATCAGGAACAGGCTACGGGCTCGCGCACACCGCGCACCCATGCCCAGTATCCTGCTAGCCAATGTTCAATCCATCGAGAACAAGCTTGATGACCTCAGAGCCAGAATCAAGTTCCAGAGAGACATTCGGGACTGCAACCTCCTCTGCTTCACCGAGACTTGGCTGAACCCAGCGATACCAGACCACGCCGTGCAGCCGACGGGGTTCTTTTCGGTTTACCGCATGGACAGGACAATGGAGTCGGGGAAGAAAAGAGGTGGTGGAGTATGTTTGATGGTGAACAACAGATGGTGCGACAGCACAAACATCTCCCCACTCACACGCTCTTGCTCGCCCAATCTGGAGCTTTTGATCGTTAAGTGTCGCCCTTTCTATCTCCCTCGGGAATTCACTGCAGTCATTGCCTGCACTGTTTACATTCCGCCTCACGCGGACTCGGACACTGCCTTATGTGAGCTACATGAGGCTCTCACACATCAACAAACACTTCACCAAGATGCCGCACTCATTGTTATGGGAGATTTTAACAGAGTGAATCTCAAACGGACATTTCACAACCTTCACCAGCACATCAACTGCCCCACCCGGGGCACAAGGACATTAGACCACTGCTACACCCCGTTCAAGAACTGTTACAAGGCTCAGCCCCTGCCGGCATTTGGAAAATCGGACCATTCCGCCATCTTCCTCATGCCTGCTTACAAACAAAGGCTAAAGCAGCAACCACCAATCAGGAGGGAGGTCGCTCGCTGGACGGACCAATCGGTGGTCGCGCTGCAGGACGCACTGGATGACGCAGACTGGGACATGTTTCGGCGCAGCTCTGATGACATCAACATGTTTACGGAAGCGGTTGTGGGATTTATCGGGAAACTAGCGGACGACACAGCAGAAAGAACTATCATCCGAACGTTTCCCAACCAGAAGCCGTGGGTGGATAAAAACATCCGCGACGCTCTGAGATCACGCACCGCTGCCTACAATGAAGGGCTTGTCTCCGGTAATATGGACCTATACAAGGCTGCGTCCTACAACGTGCGCAGCGCGGTCCGAAAGGCAAAGCGGAGCTACGGGGAAAAACTAGAGTCACAGCTACGACAGTGCGACTCTAGGAGCCTGTGGAAAGGACTGCGGAGTATAACGGACTATAAACGACCAGCTTCTTCAATGATGAATGCAGATGCTTCACTGGCTGATGAGCTGAACACGTTTTATGCTCGCTTCGACGCCGCAGCAATTAAAACAACAAACGGCTGCGCGCGCTCGGAGTGCACCAGTGAAGAAAATGCATTCGTCATCACAGAGCATGCCGTGAGGAACACCTTCAGGAGGGTGAACACCAGGAAGGCAGCAGGACCAGATGCAATCCCTGGCCGGGTCCTTAGAGCCTGCGCTGACCAGCTAGCACCGGTGTTCACGGAGATCTTCAACCTCTCCCTGGCCCAAGCTGTGGTTCCCACGTGCTTCAAACAGTCCATTATTGTCCCTGTTCCAAAGAAACAACAGCCCGCTTGCCACAATGACTACCGTCCAGTAGCACTGACTTCAATTGTGATGAAGTGTTTTGAAAGACTGATGACACTTCTTCACTTCCTGCCACCATCGACTCACTTCAGTTTGCTTACCGGACTAATCGTTCCACAGACGATGCCATATCTCACCTGCTCCACACATCCCTGAGTCACCTGGACACTGGCAGAGGGAATTATGTTAGGCTGCTGTTCGTGGACTACAGTTCAGCATTCAACACAATAATTCCCTCTAAGCTTTTCACCAAGTTGACGGATCTAGGACTCAGCTCATCACTGTGTCAGTGGATCCTCAACTTCCTCACAGACAGACCCCAATCAGTGAGGGTGGGAAAACAAGTCTCCCCCTCCATCTCACTCAGCACTGGAGTGCATCAGGGCTGTGTTTTAAGCCCCCTGCTGTACTCACTGTACACTTATGACTGTGTAGCCACATCCGACACCACCTCCATTGTCAAGTTTGCTGACGACACTGCTGTTGTGGGCCTGATCTCCGACAACATCGAGACGGCCTACCTGGAGGAGATTAGGAACCTGGAGACCTGGTGCCAGGAGAATAACCTCCTCCTAAACATCAGCAAGACTAAGGAGCTGATCGTGGACTTCACTACAAAGCAAGCGAGGAATTACAAACCCCTCATCATCAGTGGCACGCCAGTGGAGAGAGTGGACAGTTTCCGATACCTGGGTGTCCACATCACTCAGGACCTGTCATGGTCCTGCCACATCAACACCCTGGTTAAGAAAGCCCGTCAGCGTCTCTTCTTCCTCAGAAGACTTAGAGACTTCCATCTGCCACTGAAGGTGCTCAAGAACTTCTACTCCTGCACCATCGAGAGCGTCCTGACGGCAAACATCTGCACCTGGTTTGGGAACAGCACCAAGCAGGACAGACGAGATCTGCAAAGGGTGGTGCGCTCGGCAGAACGCATCATTCAATCAGAGCTCCCTGACCTGCTGTCCATCTACACCAAGCGGTGCAAGTCCAAAGCTAGGAAGATTATGATGGACCTCTCCCATCCCAACAATGGACTCTTCTCACTGTTGAGGTCTGGGAAGCGCTTCCGCTCCCTTAAGGCCAAAACAGAGAGAATGAGGAGGAGCTTCTTCCCCCAGGCTATTCGGGGCCTGAACCAGGTGTAGGACTGGACTCTCCCAAACACGTCACTATAAGACTGGACTCTCACACACGTCACCACACGCACCACCACACATTTCCTATAATCCTATAATTCCTATAATTTATAATCCTTATCTTTATAATCTCTTCTGCTATTTGCACATTCTTTACTGTAAATTCCTAAGTTAATTTGTAAATTTCTGTAGTAAACTGTAAATTGTAAATATTGTAAAACTTTTCTTCTGTCATTTAATGTGCATTGTACAGCTACAAGCATTTCACCCCCAATGTCATACTGTGTATGGTTATGTGTGTGTGACAAATAAAATTTGAATTTGAAAAAATTTGAATTTGAAACTGCACAAATTGACAGAAACACTGAAGCAGCTCCACATTTTATTCTTATTGGACATGTATGTCCTATTTGTCAGGTGACAGGAGAACCATCACAAAGCTCAGAGAGTAATAGTGACACAAGATCACAGGTGAAACTGGATGATGACCTGGTGGTTCATGACTGTATTTGAAGCACATGTGTGACTGCATGTATGTGGAGTGTCTCACTGTTATTTATCAGGTGACAGAGGCAGCTCTGCCATGTTGTAGCTTGGACAGAGGTGAAGAGGCGAGGTCACTGGTGACTGACTGATGATTTTCTGCTATAGATTAACTAGTATTTATTATCATGACAATTGTTAGGCTGCTGATGTAAATTGACTCATTAGTGTATATTTGACAAAGAATCTGAATTGACATGTCTCACTTTTTATATGGAATATGGCTGAAGTAAACTAAAGTCTAAAATACTTAGTCATTTGTTTAATAGTAATTTAACATTATATAATTCACATATAAAACTATGAATTGTAATTTTTAAAAAGCATGTAGAATAGCATATGTAGGCAAGTATATTTCTCCTTTCTTTTAATCAAAGCAAAGACAAAAAGGAAAAAAATAAGAAACAGGGTTCGGTGGTTGAATCATCCGTCCCCACCAATTCCAAAACCAAATCTACGCCCTTGGTCCTCCCCCTTCCAGGAGACGTGATTTATGTCTTGGTTTTGCACCAAGACAGTTCAAGGGGGGATTATTGCTTGAGGATTTATTATAATGCACAGAGTCTACTTTCTTGGTCATGTTATCTGTGCTCCTTAGCTGTGTACTAGTTTGCTCATCGCCATTGTTTTGAATCAAAGGCAAGGTTGTTTCATTTCCACACAGTCCATTTACCTCCACGTTTACTTCTAAGCGATGAATTTTTGTCTCCAGTACTGCAATCTTCTGCAGGAGGCTGTGGTAGTCATTTGTGGAGAGGGGAGGCATTTGTTGCTAGTTAGCCTAGCGGTTAGCACCTTTCCAGGCTATTGAGGCTGTTAGGTGCCCAGACGCTGTAATCAGGCTTCAGCTGTGTGTAGGCCACAAACATACAGAGCGCTGAAGATAAGGTAACTATAAAAATTTTGCTGTTTCTGTTAAGAACACTTTAGTCCTAATGATCTATAAATGACCAAAAGCTATTGCAGGTAAGCTCATGCGGGAAAAAAAGGGAAAAAAAACAGCATAAAAATCAATAAAAGAAGCAAAGCATTTAAAGAGCAAAGAGAGGAAGCATCCACACTCACAAAAAGGGGAGGTACAACCTTTGTGAGGAGCAGGTCATGTTTTCTGGATCTGGTTGTCACAGAAAACTCTGTTTTATTCTGGTGATTTTGAAAATGTTTAATTGTCATTATGCTTGATTCTGATCTGCTGATGAGTCACCGCTGGAAACGCAACACAACCGACCACATTCATTCAAGTTTCCACGTCTCCTTTATGGAGCTGTGGAACAGTAAGCTTTAATATTAAATTGATATATTATATTCGTTCAGTTTATGGAGAATTTTGTTTGTCTGCTGAGTCTCACAGGTGTGCTGTGGGTGCACGCCGCCTCCAAACAGCCATATTTACCGCATGTCTGCAGCGTCCTGCTGCTGATACTCTACTGATGTGTGTTTCATTGTCAGGGCTGCACGGAGCGCTTTGTTTCCAGTCCCGAGGAGGTGATGGACGTTATCGATGAAGGAAAAGCAAACAGACACGTCGCTGTGACCAGTAAGTCTTCACCTGTACGTGTGATACTTCCGCCCCGACCATCGTGTGTTTGTTCTCGGATCAGTTTACTGAATGGGGTTTCTTCTTCATGCAGACATGAACGAGCACAGCTCTCGCAGTCACAGCATTTTTCTGATCAACATCAAACAGGAGAACGTGGAGACGGAGATGAAGCTATCAGGGAAACTTTACCTGGTGGACCTGGCAGGCAGCGAGAAGGTCACACTACTCCATCACACTCAGTGAGCACCTGTTCTCTGTAAATTTCTGCTTGCTGACACCTGGATTGTGCTTTCTGCCATCCAGGTGAGTAAAACAGGAGCAGAGGGTGCCGTTTTGGATGAGGCTAAAAACATCAACAAGTCTCTGTCTGCTCTGGGGAACGTCATCGCTGCCCTGAGTGAAGGAACGGTGAGTCTTCATGTCTCCGATCTTCAGGTCTCTGACATGTATGCCTGAAATATTCTGGATTTAACTTGATTTGTTTGACAGAAACGTCACAGCTCACCTGATTTTCAGGTGAAGTGATTGTCACGTGTCTCGTGTGTCTCTAGAAAACCCACGTTCCATACAGAGACAGTAAGATGACCCGGATCCTTCAGGACTCTCTGGGTGGAAACTGTCGAACTACCATCATCATCTGCTGCTCGCCGTCTGTTTACAACGAGGCTGAAACAAAGTCCACGCTCATGTTTGGACAGAGGTACGGCAAGTCACCTGATCAGAGGAAAAAGCAGAGTACTGTGGTTGAAGTACGTCCTCCACAGATCTGAGTGTTTCTTCATTCCGCGTCCTGTTGTTTCAGAGCTAAAACCATAAAGAACACAGTGTCTGTGAACCTGGAGCTGACCGCCGAGGAGTGGAAGAAGAAGTATGAGAAGGAGAAAGAGAAGAACAGGAGTCTGAACATCATGATCCAGAAACTGGAGAATGAGCTGAAACGCTGGAGGAAAGGTGAAAAAAGATGTTACTTCAGGTTTTCACCTGGAGACGGCATTTATACTTCAATCTGCCTGCACACTCCAGACAGCTCAAAACCCACGATTGATATTGCTCTCTCTCACCGCTGGCACTCCCACAACTTTTTACTCAGAGCTACCGAATACCCATGTTGTCAAATAATCTGATTGGTTGATGTGGTGCATTTTTCACCAACAGCAAAGGGGGCATCATGTTTGTTTGTTTTTCAGTTTTCTTCCTGCACTAAATGTGACTATCCAGGAAACAGCTGTAAATGATGTATGTGCTTTAAAGTCCACAGTTTCCACAAAGGTGGAGTGAGACTGCATCTTGCTGCTACGTCATCTTAAATCTGTCACGTGTTTTGGAAGGCAGGTCATTTGGTGGTGGCACGAACGCATTCTGCACTTTAATTTTTTTCACATTTGGTTCTGGTACCAAAAGAGTTCGGTTAGAGAAAGATCATGATTTTTGCTGGACTCAACCCTCTGACATCAAACTACTCCTATCAGCAAGTCTCCCCACGTGACAGCCTCTGGTCATATATTCTGGCAGCTTTTCCTAAATGAGCTTTAATGATAAAAAAAACACTCATCCTTTAACATTTACCAGCTTTGTTCCAAAAGAAAGTTTAAAAGCTTTTTCTTCCTCCTGGAAGGTAAACGTCTGCCTCCATCTTTGTGTTACTTTAGTCTGTAAAGGTTTCACTTCAGGACTCTGAAGTAGGACAGAGCAATGTGGCCAAAAATATTTATCATGATATACATTTGAAAATTTGTGATAACGATATAACTGACGCGAGAAAAAATACTTTACAACTCCACAACTTTATTAGTGCAAACAATTATGCAAATTCCTCGCTGACAGTCTAACCAAAAGGCATTTCCAGTGGAAACTGGCCGACATAACCTCAGCATAACCATTTATAATATCCACAAAACTTAAAAAGAGGTTATACACACACAATACGGTAACATTATGTTGAAGCACAGTACATATTACACCTGTGGCTCCTGACTACGATGCCATAATGCTCCGACAATCCATCAAGCGGTGCGGCTTTGTAGCTTAGCAAAGTCATATTAAAACATTTTTGACAGATTTCTGAGCGCCGTGCACATAAAATCGGTTCGAGGTCAGTAAGCACAACCAGAATTCATACATAAGGCGCACTGTAGATTTTTTGAGAAAATTAAAGGATTTTAAGTGTGACTTATTTTCCGAAAAACACGGTAATAACGACGGCCCGCTAGCATGCTCTAACAAAAACTGTGCTTTGTTGTGTGTCTGACGGACAAAAGCTAAACCAGTTCCACACCACTGAAGTTGCAGCATTTTTACAAACCAGTTGTGGTTCATCTGATCAACGATCCGCTTTCGCCCTTCTCATTCTCTGCCATGCTTTTTCTGCCATGTGCTCATGAAAACAAAGGCACTGCGCATGCATGTATCACCATATTCTATTGCGATATTTCATTTTCTTATCATTGCCTAACATTATACCGGTATTACCATGAACGGCATGATATGGCCCAGCCCTATTTTGAAGGTTTCCGTTTCAAGGTTTCCGTGTCACGCTTTGATCAGTTCTCTTTAAACTCGTTTTAGAGAAGGCAGTGACAGTACCAGGGAGCGTTTTACATGCAGCTATTCACCTGTCCACTAGAGGCTGCTATACTGTACACGTGGTATTAGTTTGTTTAGGAAAGCTGTCACTGTGAACCGTTTATGATGGAGAGTCTCTTAATATTTTGTCAGAGTGGAGCTGTTTGTGTCTGAGCCTTCATTTTGCGTCTGATTGAATTCCTGTTTAGTTTCTGTTGGCAGCTCACTGATAAGACTCTCAGCTGCAGCTCCGTCTCTTGTGATGTGAGCATGTGGCCAATGTTTTATTCATGGATCCTGATTTGATTCTATTATCAGTCATTTTGACTCCTCCAGGTGAGTCTGTACCTGTGGAGGAACAGCTGGGCAACAGAAACAAGAAGTGCAGCAGCGAGACAGCAGCAGCGATTGACAGCTTGGCTCCGCCCCCTGTCGCCCTGTCTGTGGAGGAGAAGTCGCAGTACGAGACTCTCATCACTGACCTGTACCAGCAGCTGGACGACAAAGTGAGTCGCACCTGTACCCTGTGTGAGGCCAAACTATTTAAAAGCTCAAAGACAGCAGTGCTTTTCTTTTAAAGCAGGGGTCCCCAATCCCAGTCCACGAGGGCCGGTGTCCCTACAGGTTTTAGATCTCACCCTGGGTCAACACACCTGAATCACATGATCATTACCAGGCCTCTGGAGAAGTTCAAGACATGTTGAGAAGGTAATTTATCCATTTAAATCAGCTGTGATGGATCAAGGACACATCTAAAACCTGCAGGGACACCGGCCCTCGTGGACTGGGATTGGGGACCCCTGTTTTAAAGGATTGTGGAGGTCTCATGACGGCAGCTTTGACTGCGGAACAAAAGATTTTTAAAAGGGATCACTACAGGTTTTCCCTTAGTCAGCAGTTGTCCCTCTCCTAGATCAGCTGGAGCTTTCTTTAGGCGCCTTCCCAGCTTTGACAAATGTCCAGCTGTGATAACCACATTTGCTCAGGGCCTTCTTGATGTAATGAACATCATATCAAAGAAACTGACCTCACAACCCAGTGTTAGTCAGTGGTGCTAGTTTCAGTCATTGTGCTAATGTCCTATTTATAAGGTTGGAAACCTGCAGTCAGCTGAGACTGAAGAGGCCCACCTGGGTAATGATGCAACGTTTCTCCCACTGAGAACATCCGGATGAGCACAATCAACCTTTGGAATCTTTAGTGAAGGTTACAAATGATCTTCTTGTGGCCTCTGACAGTGGACTCATCTCTGTGCTTGTCCTGCTAGACCTCAGTGCAGCGTTCGATACTGTCGACCATAATATCCTATTAGAGCAATTAGAACATGCTGTAGGTATTACAGGTACTGCACTGCAGTGGTTTGTATCATATCTATCTAATAGACTCCAGTTAGTTGATGTAAATGGAGAGTCCTCTTCACACACTGAGGTTAATTATGGAGTTCCACAGGGTTCAGTGCTAGGACCAGTTCTGTTTACATTATACATGCTTCCCTTAGGCAATGAGCATCTGCATTTTAAAATTGGCTTCACCGCTGCTACAAAAAAGTAAGAAACACTTAGTAACAATAAATAATTACTGTAAAAGTAGAACAGTCAAAGTCTGATTCTGCCTTTCTAACCTGGATTTCATTCATTATTTTCTCCAGGTAGTTCTAAACACTCTGGATTCTCTGATTAGTTCAGCTGCCATTCCTCTGCTGCTCTGCACCGCTTCGGTCATAGACTCCCGCTCTGACCCACCCTGTCACCATCACCTACATATTTATTGATCAGTCACAAATAGCTAGCTCTTAGTCATGTTAAAGCAGCTTTTACATCAAAATGTATGTCAATAATTGTGTTGCTAGGCAACACCTCTGTAGTGGATAATTTATGCCGGGTCAAAACATCCTCTCCACTTCTAGGTTATAGTGGTCATAATTATTTGTCTTTGGATCCCACACACCCAAAATTCAGTATTTGATGAGTAAGTCCATTTTAGAAAAATCGGGAAATATGAGATGATAGGGTTTTATTTTAACAAGGTAACAGTAAAATAATAATAATAATAATAATAATAAACTTTATGTATAAAGCACACTTAAAAACCAAGGGTATGCCAAGGTGCTTAACAAGTAAAATAGAGTATATGAGGAGGATAATAGAAATAGGACCAAAGCAAGTACTAAATATGCAAGCAGAAAACTGTCACTAATACATAGGAAAGCAACAGGTACAGAGCAAACAAGAATTTAAATGAGCATACAAGTGCGTGATATAAAATCATAAAAGAAATATTAACTAGAGGGAAAGGCAAGATTGAATAAGTGGGTTTTTAGTCGTGATTTGAACAGTGCAATGGAATCAGATGCGCGGAGGTCGAGAGGAAGGGTGTTCCACAGTACCGGGGCAGCCAGAGCAAACGCACGGTCACCCCGAGACTTCAGTCGAGATCTGGGTTGGGTCAGAAGTAGTTGAGTGGCAGATCTGAGTGTTCTAGCAGGAGTATGTGGTTTGAGAAGTTCACTAAGATAACTTGGCGCTAATTTATTAATAGTTTTGAAAGTAAGAAGTAATATTTTAAATTGAATACGGTACTTTATGGGCAGCCAATGCAGGCTAGCTAGGACAGGGGTAATATGGCAAAATTTCCTGGTACCTGTTAAAAGGCGGGCTGCTGCATTTTGGACTGTTTGCAGTCTAAGAAGAAGAGAAGAGGGAAGACCATAGTACAAGGAGTTACAATAATCCAACCTGGAGGTCACAAAAGCGTGAATAAGCTTCTCCAGGTCCTCATGCGGAATATAATGCCTAGCCTTAGAGATAAGGCGCAGTTGGTGGAAGCTAGATCTCACTACAGCAGACACTTGCTTATCGAGTTTGAGCGAGCTATCCAGCAGTACACCCAAGTTACTGACATAGTCACAAGAAAAACTAGCAAAGGAACCCAGGGCAGCACAGAGTTGGGCACGAGGGATTTTACTGTTGAACACCACAATCTCAGTCTTCTTATCATTTAAAACGAGGGAATTACTCAGGAACCATTCTTTGACCTCCCGCATGCATTCTTGAAAGTAGTGCAGGGACACAGCAAGGTCGTCAGTAAGTTCAAAATAAATCTGTATGTCATCGGCATAACAGTGGAAGGCGATATTGTATTTTTCAAAGATTGCACCTAAAGGGAGCAAATACAATGAGAAGAGAATAGGGCCTAAAACTGATCCTTGAGGCACACCACAACAGACCGGAGCGGAGGAAGAGGCGAAGGTGCCTAAGTGAACTGATAAGGATCTATCAGCGAGGTATGATTTAAACCAGTCGAGGGCAGTGCCTCTAATACCCACAGTGTGCTCAAGTCTTAGTAATAAAATGTTATGGTCTACCATATCAAAGGCCGAAGAGAGGTCCAGTAAAACTAGGACCATAGAGCGTCCAGTATCAGTGATTACAAGAATATCATTAAGAACTCTAACCAATGCTGTTTCAGTGCTATGCAATGGCTTAAAGGCAGATTGAAATTTCTCAGCAATATTGTTCGTGTCCAAGTACGCCTGGAGCTGGGAGAGAACTAGTCTCTCCAGGATTTTGGACAAGAACGAAAGCTTAGAGATCGGTCTATAGTTTGAAAGGTCATAACAGTCAGAATTTCTTTTTTTAAGAATCGGGTGGACTACAGCATGCTTAAAGGACAAAGGAACACAGCCTGAGAGCAAGGAAAAGTTCATAAGAAATAGGATACTAGGTCCGATTACATCAAAACAGTCCTTAGCTAAACAAGATGGAAGAATGTCAAGCACAGTATTGGTGTTATTCATTTGAGCAACTAGCCGCTTAAGAGTCAAAAGTGACACAGGCTCAAACTGGTGGAAAGTTGAAATGCACTCAGGAATGGGGAGAGGATATAAAGCAGGGGGGAGGGAGGACTTAAGAGATGAGACCTTTTTTAAAAAGTGATGCCAAGGGATCAATGGACAGTCCACGCCAAAATTCCAGCATGTGCAGTAACCCCGGAAAGCATGCAGTGTCTTCTGGATAGTGTGTGAAATTATCTGTTGTCACAAGTTGCATGAATGGGCCAGATCTTGTCTGGTTTTGTACAGTCAGTCTTCTTAACGCCTGCTGTGGTAACTAGCTGGAAGACATGTTTAAATCATTAAACTCTGTCTGATTGATGTTTAGGATGATGAGATCAACCAGCAGAGTCAGATGTCTGAGAAACTCAAACAGCAGCTGATCGACCAGGATGAGGTGAGTCTCACCTGAGTGTTACATTCCATACTATCCACTGATCGATGGATCACAGGTTAATCAATAGCTCTCCACCAGCTGCTGGCATCTATCCGCCAGGACTATGAGCGGCTGCAGGAGGAGCTGTCCCGCCTGCAGAGGGAAAGCGATTCAGCTAAAGAGGAGGTGAAAGAGGTGTTGCAGGCGCTGGAGGAGCTGGCTGTCAACTATGACCACAAGAGTCAGGAGGTGGAGAATAAGAACCGCTGCAATGAACAGCTGAACGACGAGCTTGCTCACAAAACTGTGAGTCCACAGTCAGAGGGATGGATGGATGTTTGAATGGATGCATGGATGGATTTTTGGATGGATGGATTTTTGGATGGATGGGGGTGGATGGATGTTTGGATGCATGGATGGATTTTTGGATGGATGGATTTTTGGATAGATGGATGAATTGATGTTTTGATGGATGGATGGATTTTTGGATGTTTGAATGAATGGATGGATTTTTGGATGTTTGGATGGATGGATGGATTTTTGGATGGATGGATTTTTGGATGGATGGGGGTGGATGGATGTTTGGATGCATGGATGGATTTTTGGAAGGATGCATGGATGGATTTTTGGAAGGATGCATGGATGGATGCATGGATGGATTTTTGGATGGATGGATGGATGGATGGATGGATTTTTGGATGCATGGATGGATTTTTGGAAGGATGCATGGATGGATTTTTGGAAGGATGCATGGATGGATGCATGGATGGATTTTTGGATGGATGGATGGATTTTTGGATGGATGGATGAATTGATGTTTGGATGGATGGATGGATTTTTGGATTTTTGAATGAATGGATGGATTTTTGGATGGATGGATTTTTGGATGTTTGGATGGATGGATTTTTGGATGGATGGATTTTTGAATGTTTGGATGGATGGATGGATTTTTGGATGGATGGATTTTTGGATGGATGGGGGTGGATGGATGTTTGGATGCATGGATGGATTTTTGGAAGGATGCATGGATGGATTTTTGGATGCATGGATGGATTTTTGGAAGGATGGATGGATTGATGTTTGGATTGGATGGATGTTTGGATGGATGGATGTGTAATGAACCTGCTGTGTTTCCAGGTCAGTCTGGAGGCTGTTCAGAGGGAGCTGTCCTCCCTGCAGGAGCTCAGCTCTCATCATAAGAGGAGGTCAGCGGAGATCGTCACTTTGCTGCTCAGAGACCTCAGTGAGATCGGCAGTGTTCTCGGAACCACCGAGCTCAAAGCTGTGAGCCTCAAACTAGTTCTTCTTCTCATCTACTTCTACTTTTCATGTGTCTGAAAACAAACTCTGATTCTGTCTCTTCAGATGACTGAAGTGAGTGGAGTGATGGAGGAAGAGTTCACCTCTGCCCGACTCTACATCAGTAAGATGAAGTCTGAAGTCAAATCTCTGGTGAACCGCAGCAAACAGTTGGAGGTCAACCTGACAGAAAACACCTGCAAGATGAAGGCGAATGAGAAGGAGCTGAGCACGTGCCAGCTGCTCGTGTCGCAGGTGAGACAAATACAAACTGAGACACACACACACACACACACACACACACACACAGCCTGTCTGAACAGGTGTGATGATAAATTCACCTGTGCTGTTTGTTTGTGTGTCTGCTTGTGCAGCTCCGGGCAAAGCTGGGGTCTCTCACCGATGACCTCCAGAAGGTGGAGCAGAAGAAGAGGCAGCTGGAGGAGAGTCAGGATGCTCTGATGGAGGAGGTCGCCAAGCTCCGCGCTCAAGGTAATACTGCCATGGTTACAGGAAACAGTAAACTCTGATTGGCTAATTTTTAAAAATCCATCACAGGTGAACAGGTAGAAACAATAAGAGACTCTGTGTTTGTGTGTGAGCAGGTCAAATGCACGAGCTGACAGTGATGGACAAAGAGAAAGAACACATGAGCCAGCTGAAGGATGTTGTGGAGATGAAGGTAAACATGGCGTGACGTCACTGTGAGCAAAGTAACAATCAACAGTCTGTCAAAGCTAAATCAGTGATAGAGGTGATGGAAGTGTCACTGTGTGTTCTATAGAGAACGCTGGAGGAACAGATGGAGAACCACCGGGAGGTTGAGAACCACCGGGAGGTTCATCACAAACAGCTGAGTCGACTCCGAGATGAGATCGATCAGAAACACAGAGACGTCGACCGACTCAAAGAGTGAGTTATTGATTATTATTGATTGATTATTGATATTACTAATTACTGAGTGATTGAGCTGCTCTCAGACTCTTCTCAGCTGTTCTGGGTTCAGTCACATCGTTCATTTTAAAGAGATTTGTTATTGGTCAGATTTTTGCTTCAAGCATGTGTTTTGTCAGAGTGTCGAGCCGGCTGTTTCCAGCTTCTTTGTTTCTTTCAGCGTGAATCAGGCTCTGCAGCTGGAAAACAGGAAGCTTCAGTCTGACTTGGACAAACTGAGAGCAGAGGATCAGAACAAAGACCAGAAGCTTCAAAAGCTCATGTACGTTTGTCCCTCTGTTCTTGCAGTCGCCTCAAACATCGTGATTGAGGTTTTAGCGCCATCAGACATGGTTGTGTCCACATTCAGTTCACGATATAATCTGTGACGTCTAAGTGTGTCAGACAGAAATCATATATTTATTTATCATGTTATTTTTCTCATTTAAACTCCTGCGCCGCTCAGATGACATCATTGCATCATGTTGCCTCCTTCTGCTTCCACCTACCGTTTCTCTGACCAATCAGTGAACTCACATTAACAGGCAGTGGGTGTAAACGGAGTTCAGGTGGGTCATGCTAAACTCTGCTTGTGTCTTCAGGTTTGTGAACGAGAAGAGAGAACAAGCCAAAGAAGACCTGAAGGGTTTGGAGGAGACAGTGGTATGAGATTGTATTTTCACTGGCATAGATGCTCAGGGTCCAGAAGTGCTTCTGTGCAGCACCACAGTGGGTGTTACATCAATCTATGACTGAAGTGCAGATTTTCAATTCAACTAAAATTTTATATGAACTGTTGAAATGCGTGCTCAATCATCCAGATAAGGAAATCCATAAAAGTTGATTCTGTTTATCTTCTCTTTATGTATTATTGTAGGTCTACATTACAAGATAAAGCGCCTTGAGGCGACTGTTGTTGTGATTTGGCGCTGTATAAAGGATTACTCCTGAAAGTCTGCAAATAAGCTCTTCAGTTAAGGGCCTCCAATTCAATTTTTCAATTTCATTTCGTCATCAGGACGCTACAACACAGAGCAAACACCATCCCCACAGACACAGCGGCCAGGGAGGCAGAAGAACATCAAGAAGGCCCTGAGTAAATGTGGTTATCCCAGCTGGACTTTTGTCAAAGCTGGGAAGGCGCCAAAAGAAAGCTCCAGCTGATCCAAGAGAGAAGGACAACCGCTGCCTAACAGAAAACCTGTAGTGATCATGTACGTGTCAGGAGTATCAGTACAGTTGAGGCGCATTTTTCCTAAACACCGGTTCTCTGGGGCTTTCAAGCCCCAAAACATGTTGCGCCAGAAATTGGTCCACCCCAAGGATCGGGTCCCCCGACACAAACAGAGTAACAGAGTGTACGCTGTTAAGTGCAGGGGGATTGCCAGGATTTATAAATCGGAGAAACCAAAAAACCTCTGGTGAAGCGGATGGCACAACATAGAAGAGCCACCTCGTCAGGCCAGGACTCTGCAGTCTTCTTGATGCATGCAATCAATAACTTAACTGCTTAAATAACTTTAGGCCTGTGGCCCTCAAACCAATTGTGAGTAAATGCTTTGAGCAGCTGTTTTTGTAGCACATCAAGGACATTCTCCCAATAAACCCAGATACCCTTCAATTTGCATACAGAACCAGTCTATCCATCTCCACCACCCACCACCTTATGCTGTCACACCTGGAGAGGAAAACACCACAGTCACTGACTTCAACCACTTTTAACACAATCATCCCACACCAGCTGGTGGAGACACTGATGCTTCCAGGTGTGGACACTGCAACCTGCAACTGGGTTCTCAGCTTCCTGACAAAATTCAATTCAGCTTTATTTATACAGCCCCAAATCACAACAACAGTCGCCTCAAGGCGCTTTATATTGTAAGGTAGACCCCACAATAATACATACAGAGAAAACCCCAACAATCATATGACCCCCTATGAGCAAACACTTTGGTGACAGTGGGAAGGAAAAACTTTTAACAGGAAGAAACCTCCGACAGAACCAGGCTGAGGGAGGGGCGGGGCCATCTGCTGCGACTGGTTGGGGTGAGAGAAGGAAAACAGGATAAAGACATGCTGTGGAAGAGAGACAGAGATTAATAACAGATATGATTCAGTGCAGAGAGGTCTGTTAACACATAGGTTGTGTCCAAATTCACGGGCTGCATCCTCCTGAGGATGCATTTGTAGTCCGATTACGTCACAGCGACGTGACGAAGGCTGTCCACCCTGTGTAGAGCTTTCCTCTCTGCCTCAGTGCAGTTTCTGTGCCACACGTTGATGCCAGAGCACAGAACATTCTCCACCGCACATCTGTAAAAGGAGATGAGGACTGAGCTCTCAAGTCTTGCACATCTCAGCCGCCTCAGGAAGTAGAGCCTCTGGTGAGCCTTCCTGATCAGGCTGGAAGTGTTTTTCCAAATGAGGTTGCTATCTAGGTACATACCCAGGTACTTGTAGCTGGGTACTACTTCGACTGCAGATCCTCCGACGTGCAGGGGTGTGTGTGTGTGTGTGTGTGTGTGTGTGTCTTCCCCTCCTCAAGTCCACAGTCATCTCCTTCATCTTCTTCTCATTTAAGCAGAGATTGTTTTTCCTGCACCAGTCCTCTAAGTGTTCCACCTCCTTCCTGTAGCCGGTCTCATCATTGTTGGTGATGCAACCAACCACAGCTGCAAACCTTACAATATGACAGCCTGGATGGTTGGGTGAGCAGTGTGAACAGGAGGGGACTTAGCACACTCGTGTTAGGATCCTCAAAGCGGGCGCAGAACTGGTCGAGAGCCTCAGGCAGAGAAGGATCCCTGGGGCATTGTGTATCCCTAGTTTTGTAGTCAGTGATGCACTTACCCCTCCACATACTGCGTGGATCCTGGGAAGAAAAATAACAGTCTATCTCCTGTGTGTATGTGGCTTTGGCTCTCGTGACGCCTGCAGTCATTTCTCTTCTAGCCCTCCTGAGTTCCTGTGCGTCACCAGACCTGAAGGCGGCTTTCAGCAGGGCATGGACTTCTTCTTTGTTTTCTTTCCCGCCTGTCCCGTTTGGCTCTTTTGCCATCAGAATTATTGTCTAAAGGCAAAGAAAGATGCCCAACGGATTTACTTTACCAGATTGACCATCCCAGCCTTGCCGTGTTGGTCTATTTGATTTACCTTTGCTTTTATTGTTTATTTTATTTTATTTTCACTTGCTACACTTGGGACAGACTTGACTGGGGAAAAGAAAAGGGAGAAAGAAAGAGGGGAAAAAAAACAGCGGGGAAGATGAACGGTGATAAAGGGCAAAAAACAAAAACCAACAAAAAAAACAGACAAAAAATACAATCACCTGGATCACCTGTTGAGAAAGAAAAAAGAGAAAACAAGCAAAAAAAGAGAGCAACATAATAAACAACATCATGATGATCTATGTGAATATAACAGTAAATATTAAACATTATTGTGCAGCACGTAAGATCGACAGCGCACAGTGTGCTTTGAGGTAGGAGCCAAAAAGGGTGTAGTTTGTGGGTGTGATCACCCGTGTGTACACCTGTGAGCATGGACGCGCTTGTATTTAACAGGTTCCTTCATGTAATGATCTGCTAGACGGTGTGGGGGGCCACAGCCCCGTCCTCCAGGGCATAAAGCAGGTATGGAGGAGATCCAGGCTCCAGACATCCAGAGGCCCCCAGAACACAAGAGACCAAGGAAGACCAACAGAGGGGCAGCCGCGCCACTGTCCCAGAAAGAGCTGAGGAGAGTCCCAGATGAGGGGTCACTCAGCAGCCACGGAGCAGAAGCCAGAGGGGGTTGCAGTGACGTGCCCGTGAGCTCCGCCGGCAGCCAGCTGCGCCAAAGTGACCGAGCCCCAGCCGAGAGGCCGAGGGCACCCCACCCCCGAAGGGGCCCGAGCGAGCCCCAGGCCCCGACAAGCAGCCACCAAGGAGTGAGCCGGTGTGTACCTGGACGCCCATCCCCGGACACAAAGAACCACCAACGCACCGATGTCTGAGGGCGTCTGCCACTGGCAGGGGGAGTGGTGGGGGGAGATAGGCCTCCATACCTTGGAGGGCCTGAGATGTCCCCAGAGAGGTGGCGTCTGATACCCAACCTGACATATAGACACAGACATACAGGCACACAGATACAAACATCCATCCCCACCCTCATGCTCTCATATGCACTTACTCCACACTCAACCAACGTGGAGACAGACATAAAGAGACGCTGTACACACGATCACACTCCCCAAGCGTACTCTAAGCCCCGGGTCTAGGTACCCTTGCCCCTGGAGGGGGAAACTGCACCCAGACCCAGGTGGTGTTACCCTTTTCCCTGGGGTGGAGAGAAGCAGACCGCCCCGACTCCGCAGCAGCAGGGAGGCCCCACACTCCAGACCCCAGTTGGACAGCCAACTCCTCCTCCTAGCCCCCCCCCCCCCCCCCCCCCCGCTCCTACAGGCAACAGAGAATGGGGGGGCAGATTGAGAGGTGGGCAACGACGCCAGGGGTGAGGTTGTACACCCTGCTGGTCTTCTGGATGCCGTGCAGCGTGCCCGCCCCCAAGGTCCTATATGTATGTGTTATGAGAGTGTGAGTAATGTGAATGTCTAAGTTGTGAGATAAAATTAAAGCACAGGCGGCCAGAAGGGGACGGGGGGGGGGGGATGCCTCCCCTGACCCCTGGTGACACACCTTTACCCAAAGGCCTTGCATGTGTGGGTGATTGTGGTGGAGCGGGAAGAGGGAGGCAGCCGGAGATGGGGAGGGAAGGAAGGGAGGGGCAAGTGGCCCCACCCTGTGCAGAGTCACCGTCACTGGGGCACACAGTGATGGTTTTTAGTGTGGTTTGGAGCGTCGTAGTGGGGGATGGTAGGCAGAGACCAGCATAATACAGATGTGGTCTGAGAGGCTGAGGTGGGGCGGGGTACTGCTCTGTATGCATCTCGCATGTTGGTATAAACATGGTCCAGCGTGTTATTTCCCCGTGTCGGTATGGTGACATGCTGATAAAACCTTGGTAAGATGTCTGTCAGGTTTAAGTGGTTAAAATCCCCAGCCACTACCTAAAAACCTTCCAGGTGCCTATTCTGAAGCGAGCTGATGTGATGGTGTAGCTCCTTCAGTGCGTTGTTAGCATTAGCATGCGGTGCTATGTAGGTTGCTATGACAAAAAACTCCAAAAACTGAGAAGGTGAATAGAATGGGAGACTTTTCACAGTCATGAGTTCTACATCCTGAATTGAATTGACTGAAGCCTAATCTTGAAAGTAAGATAGTGTCTGTCTCCTGAATCCAAACTGGAAGCTGGTTCCACAGAAGAGGGGCCTGAAAACTGAAGGCTCTGCCTCCCATTCTACTTTTAAATACTCTAGGAACAACAAGTAGGCCTGCAGTGTGAGAGTGAAGTGCTCTAATAGGGTGATATGGTACTACAAGGTCATTAAGATAAGATGGGGCCTGATTATTTAAGACCTTGTATGTGAGGAGCAGGATATTGAATTCAAAATGGCAGCCACAGATGAAAAACCATCTCAGTCAGCACACCTCAGGGGTGTGTCCTGAGCTCGCTGCTGTTTAGACTGTTTACACATGACTGTACAGTCAGATCCAGCACCAACCACATTGTGGTTTCCAGATGACATGTCAGTGCTCGGTCCCATCAGTTACGGCGTTTAGTCCGTTTACAGAAAGGACATGAAGCAGCTTGAAGTCAGGTGTAGATCCAAAAGTCACAATCAATGTGGACAAAATGAAAGAGAGTGATTTCAGGAGGCCCGGCAAAGATCACCACACAGACCTCACCACAAATGGTGCTGCTGTGGACAGGGTGAGTAGTGTTTAGTTCCTGGGTATACTTTTGTTAAACGTCTGAAAGTCTACTCTTCAGTCACATGCTGGATTCTTGGTTTCCTCTGTGATGATGTACAGAAGCAAAATGATAAAGTCCAAAATGTCTTACTGCTGATGTGAGACCAGCTGAGTCTCTGTTTCCTCCAACAGGCCAAAGAGCTGCAGATGCTCAACGACCTTCGCAAACTCTTCATCGACGACATCGGAGCTCGAATCAAGAATGTAAGAATAAAAAGTAGCTTTACTTTGAGATTCAGAGCAGCAGAGCTTTGATTCGTCACACAATTGCTGATGTCACTTCCTGCTTTGAATGGTGTCGCTGCTCCAGGTTTACAATAAGCTCATTTATCATTTTCCAGCTTATTTACATTCAAATTTAATAAAGTTTAAAGAGTACCATTGCGACATTGCATTTCCACTGATGTTAACCTAACTGATCTGCCTCAGTCCATTTTGTGAGGAGTTTTAGGGATCAGTGTGTGTGTGTGTGTGTGTGTGTGTGTGTGTGTGTGTGTGTGTGTGTGTGTGTCCGTCCAGTGATAAAGTCTCATGTGTTATTGTCATGATCAGAGTTCAGAGAATGACAGCGATGAGGCTGGTGGCAGTTTGGCTCAGAGACAGAGGATCGTCTTCTTAGAAAATAACTTGGAGCAGCTCAGCAGGGTCCACAAGCAGGTGAGTGATCTCACCTAGTCTCTAAGCCCTACCCACAGGGTCACCCTCAACTGGTGTCTCCCCCATTGGAAGTTTGTGTTTCAGTTTTTAAAACCAGGATCTTTAGTGTGGGTCTGTCATTGACAGGTCACTCTGTGATTGGATGTTTGCTGATGTTGTGTTTGTTGGCAATTATTTCTTGAAATATGACAGAGTACAGATCCTGCAGTGAAGCTTGTGTCTCCAGCTGTGATCCTCTGTGTGACCATGTGAATGAGAAGCAGTCTCTCAGGTATAATAGTGCATAAAAGCCTAAGAATTTAGACGTGTAGACAGTGTAGAAGCTTCCAGGTGAAGGGACACTAAGTCCTATGATAAGGTGGAGACTTAGGCAGTGATGGGAATAACGGCATGTGATTACAAGTAACGCCGTTAATTTTTTCAGTAACGACTAATCTAACTAATTACTATTTCTATCGTAACGCAGTTACCGTTACTAACAAGAAAATGCGGTGGCGTTACTATTTTTCAACAAACAGACGGTTGAAGCTGTGTTCAGTTGACCACATCTTATATCAGTTGCATGGAAATAGCTGTAAGTAATGTGGGCGCTACAGCTTTCAGCAGCTCCGCACGTTCCCGCTGACAGCAATCACTTTCTGCCTGATGATCACTTTTTCTCACAACACCTGCAGCTTAGGGTGCAAAACAATCGCACGAGTGCTGCTGTTTGACTGAGGAAGAATAAAGTAGTCGTGGTAAGCCAATCACATGACCACTTAAAGACAAAGCAACAAGGTGACATATACCCAGAGGTGGGTCGAGTGTCCAAAAATTGTACTTAAGTAAGAGTAGCATTACTTTAAAATATTATTACTCAAGTAAAAGTGAAAAGTAGTCTTCAAAAATGTTACTCAAGTAAGAGTAAAAAAGTACTTGGTGAAAAAACTACTCAAGTAGCGAGTAACTGTTTGAAATGTCTGATTTATTTTATAAATAAATGCTATCAGACAAACAAAAATAAATATACAAATTTTAGTATTTTCAACAGGAATATATGTAAAAACATCAACAAAATTTTTTCCAGATTTCAGTTTTTCACAACATAAAGCTTTTTTTCACCAATACCTACAGTAAATAATATAAACATATAAACAGTGCAAACAATTTCCAGTGACAAGATATGCTGTAAACTTTATATTAATTTTTGGAGATGTTTTTTACTAACTCTTGTTGAAAAACAAAATCCTGTCATTCATATCCCGCACAAACAGTTTGCAATGAATTCCAGATTAAGTTTAAAATAAGAATGCGTGCAAGGCTAAGCAGTGCTAGCCAATAGATCCTCCTGTTTGGCTGTTACTCTGGGAAAAGACGAAAGACGGTGATGGAAGCGTGACTGGAGCTGCAATGTAGCCTATATAATATTTATATTGTACGAACGTGATAATTATGTATTTTGTAATAACGTGATATTATATTGTTCAAACGTGAAAGGTATATTGTTAGAACAATATACTTTTCTATTTTTCTTTTGGCTGGGTGGCAGCTCTACGCTTCCGTATCCAAGGCTTTTCAATGTGACCTCACAAAATTGTGACGACTACAACAACCATGAAAAGAGTTGGATGGACATTGCTGCTCAATCACAGTTGCCTGGTCAATGTTTTTCATTAGTAATTTAGCAAAGTTGACAGTGGTGTGTGTGTGTGTGTGTGTGTGTGTGTGTGTGTGTCTGTAAGACGGAGAGAGGGAGAGCAAGAGACAGATTTTGTATGATAAGCTTCATGTTATGGACGCACAGTTTGAGCACTCAGGTCGCATCAGAGCATCAGGCCGTGTGAGACCCTACATCGTGACCTATGAACTTCTAACCCCTGCAATTCAATTGTACAGTTTGAGCAGGAGCTGAATAATGCGACGGGAAAAAATCGCACAGTGTTTGCCCAGCTTAATGCAGACTGTTTAAACTAAACAAGCTGCTGCTTCACATAATAAACCCTGTCAGCTGCAGTATTGCCTTCTGTTTTAACAGTTAAAGCAGTAGAGACGAGCTGTTTGCATGTGCGTGGAACTCTAGCGTCATTAAACAGGCTAGCTGTTAGCTTATAGCTCACGCTAGCTGACCAGTGAGCAGTTAAAAAGACAGCTGAAGCTGCACAAAACACCCACAAACTTGTCTCTCTACAACGTAGCGCCGAAAATATGACTCGCAGCTTGAGCTCGACACAGCTGCTGTAACATAAGACTGACATCCAGCTAACCACAGCTAAAAAGATATTTAGAGAAAACTTACCGTTTCCTCAGGTTACACGAGCTGAGTTTTTTTCACGCTGAAAAGTTAGTTTGTTTTGGCTCTCACTGAAGACACCGACGCTGAAGACATAGCTGTTCTTTTGTGCTGCTTTTAAGAGAAACATTCTTTGTATATGAGGAAAATGCTGTTCATCCTCTTCAGCTGTAGCGTAGACGACTGGCTCTGCCATGTTTTCATGTTTCTTCTTTCTGTGTGTCCGCTACTTTGAAATGCTTGGGCCGCTCTGCCCGCCACAGTTTCAAACTGGTCATGACTGGTCATGTCAACTCCTCAGCAAGGAAAATCGCTATTGGCTGTCCTAAAAGTCGCTAGAGGTCGCTAAATGACGTCATCACCTAATTTGCATAATTGGTCATGCTAATATAATTGTAACCTACGCTGTTGGAGAGAGAAATAACATCATGGAAGAGACACAAAGTGAGCAAAAAACGTCCTAAATGCATTTAGAATTTATTTAGAACTACAAATTAAATTTCTTTTAGCAATTTTTTTTAATGTCACAATTCCAACCCTGTTCCTTTATCCGGGCTTCGACCGGCAAAAGTGACCCGAAATAGGCGCTCTGGTGGAGTTACTTTATGTGTGTGTGTGTATGTGTGTTTATAAGTAGTTTTAAACCTTGTGATCCACAAAACAGCATAACAGTAAAAGAAGAACTGCGTTACAGTCAGTGAGGAAGCAGCGGCTTCGCTCATGCGCGATTCATTTGCAGTTTGGACGCATAGGTGTGAACATCTCCTGCAGCTGGGGGAGGACTATCCTCCGCCCGTGAGCGCTTTAGCACGGGTGAGGTGCCCACGGCAGCACCCGCTGCTTGTTGAGAGTAAGAGCAACACGCCCTTTCACGTCAAAAAGTTGTCATAAATAAGTCTCCAATAACACCAGAAAAAGTTGCCAGATTTGTCGCTAGTCGCTTTTTAGAAAAAAAGTCGCTAAGGGGCTCTGAAAACCCGCTAAATATAGCGACATAGTCGCTAAGTTGGCAACACTGACTGAATGGCCACATCTGATTGATAAAAAAGTTACCGGAAACTCCACTGGCGGCATGTTATCTAATGTGTTAAACTAATTATTTTTTTAAAAAGTAACGAGTCGAATTTTGCAAATGTAGCGGAGTAAAAGTACCGTTTCTTCTTCACAAATGTACTCAAGTAAAAGTAAAACGTATCGTGCAAGAAAGGTACTTTAAAAGTAAATTTTTTTTCAAAAACTTAAGTAAATGTAACTGAGTAAATAGGGTTAGGGTTAACCCTAACCCTAACCCTACCCACCTCTGTATATACCAGTTTTTAAATTGTGTTGATAGGCCACATAAAACCAGACTCATGATAAACAATATATACGCGTGTTTTTTCCTCAATAGTTTCTTCACATTCACTGTCTAAGGACAGCGCAGCAAGCACTCTCTGCTTATGAGCAAACCCCCCCCCCAAAAAAAACCCAAAACAGGGGAAGTTTTAGGAGTGGCGGCAAGAGAGAGAGAGAGAGAGCGAGTTTTGAGATGTGAGAGATTTGTGACGTTTAGCGTGTTTGGAGTGTGTAGTTAGTGTGTTGTCTTGTGTAGTTAGTGTGTTGTGGATAGTTTTGTGTTGTGTGTCAGAACAATGAGGCGACTGCTGTCTCCAGGTAGAAACAGGAGTGATACACCTGCTGCTGTCAGACCTGCAGGTATCAGGCTGTGATGTTTCCTTTATAGTGGACAGAAATTATTTTTTTGGAGTGGCACAAATAATTTGTGGCATCTTATTCAAGAATGGCTGATTGTTCTGTAAACAGTTTGAAATGGTTATTTAAAAAAGGTAAAAGGTAAATGGATGCAAATAACTTTGTTGTTTGGAAAACTTGTGCATATGATTTTAAAATTGACTATTTATATTTGCATTTAAAGTTATGAAATATGATTCATTAAACATGTTTGTGGTTGTTACAGTAAAAAATATAACTTTTTCTACTCGGATTTTATGTTTTTTGTCTGATTTTAGATCAATTGTGTTAATACAGTATGTCAAAATGAAAACGTAACTGTAAATTCAGACACGTGAGGTTGTGCTGAAAAGGATGATACCAAACAAGGCAAAGTAAATAGTTTTTAAAGGTGAAATGTAGAGGAAACATCAAAAGTAGTTAAAAATGGCCAATTATACCCTGGACCCCGGAGGGTTAAACACTTTTTTTTAAAGTAACAGAATAGTTACTTTCCAAGTAATTAATTACTTTTAGAATCTTGTAACTCAGTTACTAACTCAGTTACTTTTTTGAAGAAGTAACTAGTAACTGTAATTAATTACTTTTTCAAATTAACTTGCCCAACACTCCACTAGGGACCGCTTGAGACAAAACAACATCTGGCGTCTCAGTCAGGGTTGCTTTCACGGTCACTAAGACAACAGGCTGTTAGGTGAAAGGTGAGTGAATAGGGAAAAGCACTTAGTACATGTTTAGCAGAGTTTGTAGGTGCTGCTCCCCTGGATTGGACAAGGCAGATTGCTGAGAAGCTGGGACCAGCCCGAGGCACCGACGATGGGAGAATTAAGTGTAAACTATGATTTCTCCCCATCAATTTTAATCAATCAGATAGATGCACAGTCTCATATAAAACTTTGTATACTGATAAGTTGAGGAACTCTGATCTGCAACTTTACAGCCTGTGGTCTTCTGAACAAAGGGGATCCATGTACATGATAACATGTAATCATTCATCGCCTGCTTTAATAAATAATAATTAAAGAAAGAAGTGTTTTACCTGGGATTCCTCAAGGTGGATAAACAAACACGCTTTCAAGTCACATAACTGACAGTAGCTGTTTCCTCCAGCTGGTTCGGGATAACGCTGAGCTCCGCTGTGAGCTGCCCAAATTGGAGAAGCGTCTCCGGGCTACAGCGGAGCGAGTGAAAGCTCTGGAAACTGCTCTGAAAAATGCAAAAGAGTCAGCCGTGAGGGATCGCAAACGCTACCAACAGGAAGTTGACCGCATCAAAGAGGCTGTGCGGTCCAAAAACCTGTTCAGGAAAGGACACTCGGCTCAGATTGGTGAGAAGATAACTTAAAACAAGTCAAGTCTGATATGTGATGTGATAGGCTGTTTGTCTTTACCTAAACTCACCTGTTACCTGCATTCATATAGCCAAGCCAATAAGAGCCGGTCATCAGCACCATCAGAATCCGTCCTTCTCCCATGCTATCCGACCTACCATCAGAGGAGGGGGTGCAGGGTCCAGCCCACAACACCAACCCCCCCGACACCAACCTCAGCAACATCTCCACCAGAACAGCAGCAGCAAGTAGGCTCCAGGTGAGTCACACCTCAGAAACCATGGCACACAACTACAAAGCTTCAGCCACAACTTTATTTCTGTCAGCACTGCTTGTCAAACTGATCTGTTTTATTACAGCTCATTAAATAAAATGCTTGGGAGCTTTTCTACTGTATATTTGAGTGGAGGAAAACAGGATAAAAGACATGCTGTGGGAGAGAGCCAGAGATTAATAATAACTAATGATTAAATGCAGAGAGGTGTATAAACACATAGTGAGTGAAAAAGCTGACTGAAGAAGAAACACCCAGTGCATCATGGGAATCCCCCAGCAGCCAACACCCACATAGCAAGCAGGTCTGGCCCGGATCTGGTATCAAGCCGGGCCTGCTGGTTGACTTCTGGCATGGTAAGTGGTATGTCATCCAGATGTGGGCCAGGCCTGGCGTAGATGCCACTGTTTATGTTCCTATTTTCCTATTTTAGTTAGAAGACCCAAATGCCATGTTGCAATTAGAGATGGCACGATACCGATACCGATATCATAAATTTGGATATCTGCCAATACCGATATGAATCCGATGTAGTGTGTTTTTTAATCAATAAAACTTTTTTTAATATCTTGCTGCTTTTTGTATAAGTTCATACTCAAGTTAAAAAAAACACTAAAGCTATTCTGTTATACCTTTATGCAAAAAATGCACTGCACCCAAAATATTTCATAGTTCAGCAAAACTGATCAATCTAATAAACTTAAACCTGCTCCATCCTCCCTGTTCTGGTGTTTTAAAGAGTAAGCAACCTAACTAATAGGGTTCTAA
The DNA here is from genome assembly GCF_965226115.1 of Aulonocara stuartgranti. NCBI lineage: Eukaryota > Metazoa > Chordata > Actinopteri > Cichliformes > Cichlidae > Aulonocara > Aulonocara stuartgranti. The sequence goes on along the minus strand of NC_138952.1, from coordinate 92,264 downwards.
AACTCCCAGCAAAAAACCCCAAAAAATAGGGAACCACCCTCCACCTCATGATGCTTAATCGACGTAATCAACTTTAATTTGATGCAGTGTGGAAAAAAAAATACACAGAAATAAATTAATTTTGAAGAGTAATTAAATAGATTCATCATCTTTCTTCAACAGAACTGCAGACTGCACAGATGGTTCCCTAAGGAAAAAGTACTATAGCTTACTAGGGTATATTAGACTTAATAGTTACTATATACAGTAATGGACGACAGACAAACGCTTTTAAATCTCCAATTCTCTTACTCGCATTGCTCGGATCCATATTGGAACCTGGGCAGTGTTGGGGAGTAACGGAATACATTTACCGCGTTACGTATTTAAAATACAAAATATGAGTAACTGTATCCGTTACAGTTACCGTTTAAAAAGGTGGTATTTAGAATACAGTTACTTTGTTGAAATAAATGGATTACACAAGGGTATTTTCCTGTTTCATATTATCGCGGGTCAGGACTGTTTGGGTTTTGTTTGTTTTGTTGTTCCAGGCGGCAGCGTTATGGTTGCCATGGTTACAGGGTAACGCTCTCTCTGTGTTTCCTGGGTGAGAGAGCACCTTTTTGTTGTTGTGCTAAGCTAATAGGCAGAATGCTACAGGCATCGCCCTAAATAATGTAGCCTCATGGGCAGTGTAGTCCGTGCTGCAGGGAGAATGGACTGCTATACACGTTATGTGTCTGTGAGCGCGAGGAGGGAGAAAAAGGAGAGTAGAAAAGTACGAGTTGTCATCGAGCAGAAACAGGAGCTGGAAGCACATATTATTATAGCATATATAGCATATAATAATAACCACTGCAGCCAAACAGAGAGCCTGACGAGCCCAGTTGTAAGTAAGCTATTAAGACTTAACTGTACACTGTTCGCGTTTTCCTCCGAAACAATAAGTTCCGTTGGAGCAGCCTTTCAACGCCTCTCTCTGTCTAAAACTTGACCCAGAGAACAAAGTAAAGCTATTTTTCGGCTACGAGCCCAACACGGAACCCGACGTATTAGTCAGAGGTCCCTTTACTACGGTTTGGAGCCGCGGACCTTCAGTAACAGTAATAAATCACACAGCAATAGTACATTCATGTAGTTGTAAAAAGCATGATAATATATTAAGAAATCCAAAGTATTCAGAATATGTTACTCTCATTGAGTAACGTAATAGAATACATTACAAAATACATTTTGGGGCATGTATTCTGTAATCTGTAGTGGAATACATTTTAAAAGTAACCTTCCCAACACTGAACCTGGGTGACGCCACCCTGTTACGGCTAGACTCCACCAGTATTTCCTGCCTACCCCTTCCCAACCTGCACAAGAAACGTTACAGGAAACGGGGTAATAGGAGTGTTCTTCGCGTCCGCCTCAAGGCTTACCTTAAAGCAAGGGCTACGGATTATCCAAATGCTGGCCAGGATAGTCTACGCTTTCTCCCCTCCTCCGGAGATAAAGTTTCTTCTCTTAAGTCCTCGCTTCCTTTAGTGTCGAGCCCTGTTTCTTCTCCTGGTTGTTCATCAACCTTCCATCAGTTTGAGCCCGTGTCACTCCTTACTCTTAAGCGATTAGTTGAGCAACTGAATAATACTAATCCTATATATATCCTCCCATCTTGCATAGTATAGGTATAGTATATCGACCCGTCAGCTTTTAAACATGCCGTAGTCCAGCCTGGTCTTTAAAAAAGGAACCTTGATTATAATGATTATGTTAATTGCAGGCCGAGCTCCCATTCCTGTCTAAAATTCTCGAGAGGATAGTTTTTTCACAACTCCTGTCGTATTTGGATGCGAATGACATTATTGATAAATTCCAGTCTGCCTTTAAACCACGTCATAGCACCGAAACAGCTTTGCTTAGAGTCCTAAATGATCTTCTAATTGCTGATACTGGATGCGCTGCGGTCCTAGTTCTATTGGATTTATCCTCGGCATTTGAAATGGTCGATCACAGCATGTTGTTAGCGAGGCTTGAGCATAATAATAATGGATTGGATTTATACAGGGAGTGCAGAATTATTAGGCAAGTTGTATTTTTGAGGAATAATTTTATTATTGAACAACAACCATGTTTTCAATGAACCCAAAAAACTCATTAATATCAAAGCTGAATGTTTTTGGAAGTAGTTTTTAGTTTGTTTTTAGTTTTAGCTATTTTAGGGGGATATCTGTGTGTGCAGGTGACTATTACTGTGCAGAATTATTAGGCAACTTAACAAAAAACAAATATATACCCATTTCAATTACTTATTTTTACCAGTGAAACCAATATAACATCTCCACATTCACAAATATACATTTCTGACATTCAAAAACAAAACAAAAACAAACCAGCGACCAATATAGCCACCTTTCTTTGCAAAGACACTCAAAAGCCTGCCATCCATGGATTCTGTCAGTGTTTTGATCTGTTCACCATCAACATTGTGTGCAGCAGCAACCACAGCCTCCCAGACACTGTTCAGAGAGGTGTACTGTTTTCCCTCCTTGTAAATCTCACATTTGATGATGGACCACAGGTTCTCAATGGGGTTCAGATCAGGTGAACAAGGAGGCCATGTCATTAGTTTTTCTTCTTTTATACCCTTTCTTGCCAGCCACGCTGTGGAGTACTTGGACGCGTGTGATGGAGCATTGTCCTGCATGAAAATCATGTTTTTCTTGAAGGATGCAGACTTCTTCCTGTACCACTGCTTGAAGAAGGTGTCTTCCAGAAACTGGCAGTAGGACTGGGAGTTGAGCTTGACTCAATCCTCAACCCAAAAAGGCCCCACAAGCTCATCTTTGATGATACCAGCCCAAACCAGTACTCCACCTCCACCTTGCTGGCGTCTGAGTCGGACTGGAGCTCTCTGCCCTTTACCAATCCAGCCACGGGCCCATCCATCTGGCCCATCAAGACTCACTCTCATTTCATCAGTCCATAAAACCTTAGAAAAACCAGTCTTGAGATATTTCTTGGCCCAGTCTTGACGTTTCAGCTTGTGTGTCTTGTTCAGTGGTGGTCGTCTTTCAGCCTTTCTTACCTTGGCCATGTCTCTGAGTATTGCACACCTTGTGCTTTTGGGCACTCCAGTGATGTTGCAGCTCTGAAATATGGCCAAACTGGTGGCAAGTGGCATCTTGGCAGCTGCACGCTTGACTTTTCTCAGTTCATGGGCAGTTATTTTGCACCTTGGTTTTTCCACACGCTTCTTGCGACCCTGTTGACTATTTTGAATGAAACGCTTGATTGTTCGATGATCACGCTTCAGAAGCTTTGCAATTATGAGACTGCTGCATCCCTCTGCAAGATATCTCACTATTTTTGACTTTTCTGAGCCTGTCAAGTCCTTCTTTTGACCCATTTTGCCAAAGGAAAGGACGTTGCCTAATAATTATGCACACCTGATATAGGGTGTTGATGTCATTAGACCTTCTCATTACAGAGATGCACATCACCTAATATGCTTAATTGGTAGTAGGCTTTCGAGCCTATACAGCTTGGAGTAAGGCAACATGCATGAAGAGGATGATGTGGACAAATTACTCATTTGCCTAATAATTCTGCACTCCCTGTATAGCCCAAAGCACTTTACAATGCCACTATTCATTCACTCTCGCATTCACACACTGGTGGATGCAAGCTACGGTTGTAGCCACAGCTGCCCTGGGGCAGACTGACAGAAGCGAGGCTGCCATATCGCACCATCGGCCCCTCTGGCCAACACCAGTAGGCGAAGTGTCTTGCCCAAGAACACAACGGCCAGGACAGAGAGCCCGGGGATCGAACCGGCAACCTTCCGGTTACAGATGCGCTTCCCAACCCCCTGAGCCACGGTCGCTCTCCAATAGGTCCTTCTCGGTCAACCTGGGCACCTGCTCTTCCTCCGCTGCACCTGTCTGCTGTGGAGTGCCTCAAGGATCTGTGCTGGGCCCTATTCTTTTCTCGCTGTATATGCTCCCTCTAGGTGCAATCTTTGAGAAATACAATATCGCTTTTCACTGTTATGCTGACGATATACAGATCTACATTGAACTAGCTGATGATCCTGCTCTGTCTCTGCACTGCTTTCAAGAGTGAATGTGTCAGGTCAAAGAGTGGCTCTTAGGAAACTCTCTTATCTTGTCAGATGCAGGGAGACATGGAGAGAAAAACATAGGATGACGTAGGGAGATAACACAGACGAACCGGCAACAGGCAGGATAACACACAGGGCTTAAATACACACAGCAGTAATCAAGGGATGGGAGTCAGGAGAGGAACACACATGGGAAAAATCAGAGCTGATGAGACAGGGAGACGTAAATTGAACACCCTCACATGAGACAAAGACCTTCAAAGTAAAACAGGAAACTCACACACGCAAAGACAGACTCAGAGACGCGGGCTTAACACAGACCTGACTACAATAGAGGGGATACACAGAACCAAAACGTAAGAATAAACAAAGATACATCAAGAAATCAAAGATTAACAATACAGAACAGAAAACACTGGGTCACAGACCCAGGACCGTGACATATCTTAAATGATAATAAAACTGAAATCGTTGTATTTGATAGTAATATTCCTCGCGGACAATTTCACGATGCCTTTGGTTCCCTTGACAGCTCCCTCTCTGACACTGTTAGCAATTGATAAACAAGTGTCCGCTGTAGTTAGATCTAGTTTCTACCAACTGCGTGTCATTTCTAAGGCTAGGCATTATGTTCTGCATAAGGACCTGGAAAAGCCTTTGTGACCTTCTGGAACTGGGAGGTTTGAATCTATTACCCCTGTTCTAGCTGACCTGCACTGCCTACCCATTAAATACTGCATCCAATTTAAAATACTGCTGCTTACTTTTAAAATTATCAACAACACAGACCGTGCGTTTGCCTTGGCTGCACCACATTTATGGAATAACCTTCCTATTGTTATCTGCGCGTCTGACTCTATCCAATCATTTAAATCACAGTTAAAAACCTATTTATTTAACCTTGCCTTTCCTGCTTGTTAATGCCTGCATCTGATCCCTAGACTTACTCTATTTTACCTTTTATACATATCTTTTGTGGTTTTGTGCTTTTAACATGTTTTACTTGATATGCATTTTATGCCATTCCTGTGTATTAGTAACACTGACCTGTTAGCATACTTGGTATTTTGTTATGGTCCTATAATGTTTATAATATTTCTGTCTTATTTTCTGTCTTTTATGTGAAGCACTTTGGTATACCATTGGTTTTTAAATGTGCTCTATAAATAAAGTTGTATTGTATTCTTTTGTTAGAGGATCTTCGGGTAGAGTTTTAAATCTCACATTGATATTCCAGAAGAGCGTAGCGGGTGTATGAGAGTCTTTGTATCTTTCACACACATGTTGTGTAATAGGGGGCAGAATCAATAGAAAAGCAAACAAAAAACAAAATAATGCACCTGTTTTAGGAGCCGAAGTAGCACGCTGCCATCACATCAATCCAAGATTAATTGGATTCCTCACAGTGTTATTGGAGGCCAAGGTAACGCCATTTAAAGTATCTGGTTAGATATCATGTTTTTAAGGTTTTTAGAAAACCCTGATGGACTAATCCCAGGCTATCGAGACTAGCAATTGGGACATGGAATGTCACTTCACTGGTGGGGATAGGTAACGACAGGCCAAGAGGACCATGGGTCAGGCAGTAGCCGAAGCAAAAACCTGGGTTTAGGTGGAATTCGGAGAGGCCGTGCTGAAAGCCTTTTTAATTCTACTGACATGTCATCTGTATGAAAAAGCAGAGTCTGTGTACAAGGGGGGGCGAATTGTCAATCACCGGGAGTGAGGCCACTTAAACAACTCCATGGTTGCAGAAGTCCTGGGGTGGAAGAAGTTTGGCCTAAGTTCCTGAAGGCTCTGGATGCTGTAGAGCTGTTTTGGTGGTTCCCATCTTTGCCCTCCCAGGAAAGTCTATGCCAGGGTGCTGGGAAAGAGAGCACATATCTACATGGATATTAAAGTCACTCGCTATAATTATTTTATCTACACTGATAAAAAGTCTGAGAAAACTGAATAGGAACAAACTCTTTCTCCCGGGTCAGAGTATGTTTAATATTTAATGTTGAAACCCTGAATTAACTGTTTAATCAGTCAGTTTGTTAACTTCTTTCTGAGTCGTCATTTTTTTAATCACTCCCATTCTTCACAGGTAGCAGATGACTCTGGATCAGTTTCCTTTTCTGTGGATCTTTGAACTCTCCTGTTTTCACCACTCTGCCTATACTGGAACCACACCCCACAATGTTCTGCCTTAACAGCCATTCCACCTTAAACAATCCACCTTAACAGCCTTGCCAGCTTAACAAACATTCCACCCTAACGCAGGTGCTCTCTCTGACTGTTTTCTGAATTTTTGTTGTTGTTCTTTATTCTCAAACAATCAAATATCTTCAAAGAATTACCGCTAAGAAAAGTTAGTATCTTCTTTTTTTTTTTTTTTAACTAAATGACATTTTTAGATTTTGGGGTCTCTGTTGCCTTTATTACACAGCACAGTGGAGAAAGAGAGGAAGGATGCTCTCGGATCAGTTCTGCCTGGTCGCTGCATCTGGTTGCCTTTAGCTGTGAGCTAAACCTGAGTCTGAATCTGAGTCTGTAAACCTGTCAGTGTTTACTCATCATGTTTAAGACATTCAACTCTCAGATTTAAAGCAAACAGATTTTTCACAGAGGTGCAGAATTCCTCGTTTGAAATTAAATTAAAAAATAGTTTATTATCTTTAAAAAGTGTTATTCTCCAAACCTAGGTAATCTGGAAATGCTGCTCCCTGATTCCAACTCCACCCAAGGACAAAAACTTTTAGCAGTCTAAACTCTACGCAGCCGTTTGTTGACTTCGGCAGTGAGCCACGCCAAAATAAAGGTCCCTAATGTTCCCTGCCCAATATGAAAGTCAAACAACAGATAGATTTCTAACCCAAGGTCCTACTCAAACAAGAGAAAACAGATTTCAACAGAAAAGGCTTCTCATTCATATCAGGCTGCTGCCGTGTTTAACATATAGTGAAAGAATACTCCAGGTTGTCTAATTTACAAAACTATTAATAACTATTTACAAAGAGCTTGATTAGGTCTCACAACGCCACACACACAAGTTCACTCACTTTACTCACTAATGAACTTTTTGACTCAGGAGTTTCACACAGAGAACACTCAAAAGTTACCATCAGAAACACACAGCTTGTTGTCCAGTCTGGGAACAGGAATCCAAGCAAACAACTCGGCTGTCAAGATATACCCACACAGGACCCTGGGAGGGAGGAGAGAGAAAAACCCACACCCACATTCTCTGGTGGGAGGGGTCACACAAATAAAAACACACATAACAATGATACTAAAATCAGTCAGGGCTGTAGACTAACTTTTTGCCACAGTTGCCTGGTGCACCTAACTTTTTTTCCTTAGGTGCACCACCACCTGTCAACACAAAGTTCTTTGTTTGGAGCACATTTCTACAAGAAAGACAAGTTACTGAAAAAATTGTTTAAAGTGCTTCACTGAGCTGAAATTTAAACTTAAAACATCTCAAGATATATTCAATAAAAAGAAAATGTAAATTACAAAGACCTGAAAGTGCCTGACAGGCTTCAAAATGAACATCTCAGTATCTGAACAGCTTTATATCTTATGGACCCTCCCCCATTACAGTCACATGGCCCTCAGATGTCCTGTAATCTGGCCTTTTCCCCCTTTTTCCCCATGTGTCTGTGATGACACCTGTAACCCGGGCACACGTGACATCATTACTATACATGGGGTTTACCTTCAAGACATTTTTCTTGTGAAGAATTATTTTGGACTTGAACTTAGTGAACGGAACATCTTCTTTGGGAATATCGTAGGCAATGTTAAACTTAATCATCACATCGGCCTCCTGTGACGACCTGTTTGCTGCCGCTGAAAGGCAGTGGGGAGAAGCCAGTGCATTTATCGCAGCATATAATGTGTTTTCTGAATGCACTGCTTTTTCAGCGTTTCTTTTTGAAACGTATTAGCTGCAGTCACAAATGCAGTATTGCCGGCCACAGTTTCTCCACACTCACTGCAGTAAATGCAGTGCGTCATGTTGTCAGCTTTACTGTATCTTAGCCAGGGAAACTGGTCAAGCCGCTCTCTTCCCAACGTATACACTTTACGCCTTTACTGTCAGTGGGCTCTGAGTCCATCGTATGTGGCTCATTATCTGATGCCGTCTCTGAACCAGTGTTAGACATAACCTGAGAGGTTGATGGCTCCGTGTCAGAGCACTCGCTATGAATTTCAGAGGGATCAGGCCTTAACGAAACAGTTATCAATCGTTCTTTTCATCTTTTCTCATTACCCACAACTACAGCCACTTCTATCGGGTCTAGGCTGCTCACCTCTGTCTATCTGCCTGCACCTTCAAATGTACACACACAGGCTTACATCTGGACCATGACCAATCAGAGAGCTCCTGCCCCTCACTATCTCTGATTGGTTTAGACCACGATACAGGCATAATGTGTGATGTTTTCTTTACTTGAATGACTGGTTGCACCGGTGCGACCTAGGATTCTTTTAGTCACACCACTGAGAAGTTAGGTCGCATGTCACACTCTAGAGCCTTGTTTATGTTGATGCATTAAAAACCTCAAATCTTTTTTTTTTAATGAAACAAATGTTTCTCACATTTTTTTTTTCATTTTGAAATAAAAATTTCAAAGTGTTACAACTTTTGATTATATGAGTTTTTAAACCATAAATATGATTGCAGCTTTAAAAGACGCTGCTAGAGGAATAAAATTCAGGAAATTCCAGGAACATGATCGAAAGTTTTTCTTTTTTTCTTTTTTTAAAAAATGAATTTAAAACTTGTTTTCCTGACGACAGTGTTGGATTGCAGATATTGATTGTGTGTTTTTAATGTGTTTATTACTGAAATGTAATTTAAGGAGTTTATTTTACTGTTTATTTATTAGCTTAAAGTGAAAAATGTGTATGTTACTTTTGTCACCCAGCTGGAAATGATCATGTGTCAGTGTGTTTGTGCGTGTGTTAGTGTTGTGGTTGTTGTTGTGAATCTGTAGTAAGTTTACAGAGCGGCGAGGCTGATGAATGACAGCTTCAAAGTGACACGATCAGCTGATGGCAGATGTTGTGAACAGGAAGTTAGTGGCATGATGTCAGCCAATCAGAACATCATGTTTTCTGCAGTGTTTGTGGTCACTTTACATCTCCAACATTATTCAGTATTGAAAGCAAACTAAAGCACATCTGTTTGTAAGTGTTTATTGATGTATTGGTAATGTTTACGTGCTGCTAATGAAAGTGTTTATCATAACTATGTTCATAATGTGCTGTAAGAACAAAGTGATACTGAAGTGATTCACAGGTTGTTGTAAAGACATCGAACATCACGTGTTTCTGAACTTGTCAAATAAAGTGAAAAATTGAGTGTTTATCTGACATCAGGAATAGCGTTTACTTCTTAATCATTTATTTAAACACTGGAAAAATTTGAGATCGGATGATTAAACTGATAAATTTTTCATATACAGGTCAGTGATGTATCTGGCTTAAGTAGTTAAGCTCGTGATTAATTACAACAGCTGTAATCGGGTTTATGTGAACTATTGGCATCGTTATTTATTTATGTTATATTTTGCACTCTGTTTTTGTTGAGATGGTGTACGCATCTTCAACACATTTGCTATTTTAACTGTCTTAAGGAGTGGAATGTCCCTTCTATTTTTTTTCTGTTTCTTGTAAAAAATCTAATAAAATTCAAGTCTTAAAAAAACACTGGAAAAATTCTAGAATAACATTTATAAAACAGACTTTTAGTCAGCCTCTAATGAACTGCCACTTTACCGTGACACTTTGGGGGTATCCAAATTCATGGGCTACATCCTCCTGAGGCCGCATTTGTTGGCCGACATGCCGAAGGCTGTCCAGATTCGTAGACTCCTCCAAATGCAGCCGACAAATGCGTCCTCCTTTTCTCCAAATTTGAAGGATGGGTCGGGTGTGTCCTTCGTGGCCCACCATATCCCAGAATTCATAGCGCGGCCCAGCCAATTCCAGTTTCCAACAATGGCGGTCACTACTAAGTTTTTAATATTAGGCAGACTACCACCAAATATGAATTCTGCGAACATTAGTCTCCTGCTAAAACCAGGCAAAGACCCTTTATTTCCCTCAAGCTATCGTCCAATTTCTCTTTTAAATGTAGACCTTAAAATAATCTGCAAAACTCTCTCAAAGAGATTAGAGAAAATAACCCCCTCTTAATTCATCCTGACCAAACTGGTTTCATAAAAGGTCGGAACTCCTCAACAAACACTCGTAGATTACTTAATTTAATAGACTGCTCATACAATAAAAACATCAAAACCATAATATTATCTCTAGATGCAGAAAAAGCATTTGACAGAGTTAACTGGAAATTTTTATTCGCAACTTTACACAAATTTGGTTTTGGAAACTCTTTCATAAACTGGATAAGAATATTATACAATTCCCCAACAGCTCGTATCAGAACAAATGACCAGACATCCTCCAGCTTCTGTCTCCTGAGGGGCATCAAGACAGGGATGCCCACTCTCCCCTTCACTTTTTGCAATTTTTATCGAACCTCTAGCAGCAGCATTTAGACAGGCTACAATTAAGGGCATAAAATGTAAGAACATAGAACATAAAATCAGTCTCTATGCGGATGATGTGTTGCTTTTTCTGCAAAACACACAAACCAAGCTCTCTGAGGTAATTACTCTAATAAACTGGTTTTCAAGAGTTTCAGATTATTCAATTAACTGGCCAAAATCTACAGTTCTTCCCATTAACTGCTCCTTCCATAATTATTCCTTTGCCCCACTACAATCTGGAAATATTAAATATTTAGGTATTAATGTTTCTCCTAAGCTTTCAGACTTAACTAAATTAAACCACATCCCACTTCTAAAGAAAGTAGAAGGCGATCTGACTAGATGGAAATCTTTACCCATATCACTCATGGGAAGGGTCGCCACTATAAAAATGATGATCTTGCCAAAAATAAATTACTTATTTTTGATGATCCCTAACAAACCATCACAAGATTGGAAATATATGAATCCAGAGATCTGAACCAAATTCCTTTGGAAAGATAAACCCCCACGTATCAGCTTAAAAACGCTACAAAGAACCAAGGATAGAGGAGGATTAGATCTGCCTAATTTTCACCAATACTTCTTAGCCAACAGGCTTCAGTTCATCTCAGAATGGTTAAAACATACCTTCTTAGATGAGCCCTGGCTAGATGTTGAACAGGCACTATGCAAGGATCTAGAGATTTCAGACCTACCATTTATTAGCTCAAACATCAAAAGACATGAATGCTTTAAAAGTATCAACATCAGCTTTTCTCTGACAGCATGGTGGGAGTTTCTAAAAATAACGGAGTCTTCATTAATCCCATGCAAACGTACACCTATCTGGAATAACCCTGACATATTACAAAACAATAATATGATTAATTTCCCAGAATGGAGTTGTAAAGGAATTAAATACTTAGAATATATATTAGAGGGAACAGAATTTATTCCATTTGACAGACTAGTTGCACAATATGGGATCAACAAGAAAAGATTTTTAGAATATCAACAAATTAAATCCATAGTAAAAAAGAAATTTAACCTCAGTCAAGTTGAATTACAAACACCACCAAGTGCGGTACATTTTCTTACTCTTAAATCCCCCAAATTATTATCTAAAATATACAGAACACTTTCTAAATTAGATGAATCAATATCCCTTCCTATTGCAAAGTGGGAAGCAGATTTATCAGTCAGCTTAGACCAAAACTTCTGGTCTCAGGTATGCTTAAAAACCTTTAAATTGATTAAAAATCCCAGTCTGCAATTAATACAATACAAAACACTACATAGAGTGCACTATACAGATCATCGGATGTTCAAGATGGGCTTTACATCTTCCAACAACTGCTCACATTGTCAAGGCAATACACCAGACAATTACATTCACGCTCTTTGGTTCTGTCCACCAGTGCAGAAGTTTTGGCACGAGATATGTGAAGACTTATCAAAGTGTCTGAAATGTAAAATTCCAACCTCCCCTTTAGTATGCTTGTTGGGAAAATTGGATGAGGTCACTACAGAAACTAATACAGTCCACATGGTTTTTACTGCCCTATGCATCGCCAAGAAAACGGTCCTCATGAACTGGAAAAATAAAAATAATCTTAATTCTAGCCAATATAGAAACCTTCTAATAGATCACATTAGTCTCGATATAGCCTCTGCCACCACATTAGATCAATCCCTCTGGGCTCCTTTGATCGACTCCATCACCTAGCGGGGGTAGGGGGTCGTGGTTTGGTCCCGCCTTAGCTACTGTGGTTGATGTGGAGTTGGGACGGGCTTAGGGCGCCTGGAGGACCCCTAGAGACGTTATCCCTGGAGGGCTTAACCCGGGGGTTGTGTTCATAACCTGGTTAGTGGCTCTGGTCGCTCTTAGAGGTTGTTCTCCTCGTGGCTACGTGCAGCGGGGCTGGAGGATGGTCTGTACTGGTGGACGTAGGTTACTGGCCTGGCTGCCCCTGAGTGGATCCAGGGCAGGCGTGGAGGTTTGGGGTTCGGGGGTGCTTCGCCTCCGTGCTGGGGCTCTGGCTGGGCCTTGGGGGCTTTGGTCCTCGTCGGTGTGTAACCGAGGTTGTGAGTGGGTGGGTGCACGGGGGCTCAGCCCTGGCACAGGGGGCCTCTTGTGCATCGGCCTAACTGGGGGGCTCTTCAACTGGTGGGGAGGTTGTTCCATCCTTGCAGGAGTCCACTCTGCAGGTGGGGGAGAGACATAGGAGAGGTGGAGAATAAACTTAACCTGGGTGTCTGTTGTCTTGTGTAGTCTGGGAGATGATTGAATGTTGGGGTGGGTACAGTTTCCTCTGCGGTGGGGTAGGGTGGGCTGCCCCGGGTCCTGTGGGGCTTGGCAGTGCTACCGTAGGCCCCGGTCTGGATGGACCTGGGCTCCCTTGCCTTGGTGGGTACCAGAGGACGGGGGTGCCTACTGGGGTCAGCGGGGGAGCTGGCCCTAGGGAGGGGCATCCTCCCCTCCCTCCTTTTCCTCCCCATCCCCGGCTACCTCCCTCTTCCTGCTCCACCACACTCACCCACACAGGTAGGGCCTTGGGGTGCGGGTGTGTCACCAGGGTGTAGGGGAGACATTCCCCCCCCCCCTCTGTCCCCTTCTGGCCACCTGTGCCTCAATTTTATCTCACAACTTAGACATCCACATTACTTACACTCTCATAACACACACATATATATAGGGCCTTGAGGGTGGGCACGTTAACGGCGTCCAGTGGACGGTCTGTGTACTCAAACCTGCCTCTGGCGCCGGTGCCCACCTCTCAATTTTAAATCCATGTAGACATTGAGGGTTCTCGGAAGGGGCCGTGCTAACACCTGCTGCTCTCTGGCAGCAGCAGCACCATGCTCTCCCTTGTTTTAAATGTACTTTAGAACAACACGCAGCAACACTACACATGAGCGGGAGGAGGGAGGTATGGGGTCTTCACACACCCCCGTTCTCTGCTAGCCATCGGGGCGGGGGGGCCGGGAGGAGATGTTGGCTGTCCAATTGGCCTCCCTGCTGCTGCGGAGCCTGGGACGGTCTGCTTGCCTCCACTCCGGGGGGAAGGGTAACATCTCTTGGGTCTGGGTTCTGTTTCCCCCTCTGGGGGCGAGGGTACCTGGACCCGAGGTATAGAGTATGTTTGGGGAGTGTGATTGTGTGTACATGTCCATTTATGTCAATCCTTACGTTGGGTGAGTGCTGAGTGTTTGTATATGTGTGCTTGAGGGTGGGAATGCATGTTGTGCAATGCAATGCTGTGTGTGCCTGTTTGTCTGTGTCTATATGTCAGGTCGGGTCTTAGACTCCACCTCTCTGGGAACTCCCAGGCCCTCCAAGGCCTATCTCCCCTCACCACACTCCCTGCCGGTGACTGATGCCCTCAGGGGTCGGTGCATTGGTGGTTCTTGGTGTTCGGGGCTGGGCACTCAGGTATGTACCGGCTCACTCCCGGTGGCTACCTGGCGGGGCCTGGCGCCTGTTGCTCGGTCAGGCCTCCTCCGGGGTGCGGGGGCCCTCGGGCCTCCGGCCTCTGGGCCTGCGGCTCGGTTCACTCTGGCACAGCTGGCTGCCGGCAGAGCCGGCGGGCATGCCGGTGCAGCCCCTCTAGCTTCTGCTCGGTGGCTACTGGGTGACGCCTCGTCTGGGGATCCTCAGCCCTTCCCATGAGGGTGGCACGGATGCCCCTCCGGTGGTCCTCCTTGGGCTCTCGCACTCTGGGGCCTCTGGATGTCTGGGGCCTGGATCTCCTCCATGCCTGCTTCATGCCCTGGGCGACGGGGCTATGGCTCTCTACATCCTCTTGCAGACCATTACATGTGGAAACCATTTGAATACAAGCGCGCTGATCCACACAGGTATGCACACGGGTGTTCACTGCTCGTAGACTTAAATGACACCTTTCTTGGCTGCTACTTCAAAGCACATTGTGCGCTGTCTGTCCTGCGTGCTGCACAACAATATTGAATATTTAGTATTTACTGCTGTTTACACTTAGCTAGATTAATGCGATGGTGTTGTGTTTAGTATGTTGCTTTGGGTTTTTTTGCTTGTTTTCTATTCTTTTTCTCTCAACAGGTGATCCAGGAGATTTTTTTTCCTCCCCCCCTTTCTCACTGTCCCTCTCCCCTTCTGTTTTTCTTTTCCTTCCTCTTTCTCTCTCCCTTTCCTATCCCTCACTCATGTCTGTCCCGTCTGTAACATCTGAAAATAAAATAAAATAAATAATAAAAACAAAGGTCGATCAAATGGACCAATACGGCAATGCCACGATGATCCATTTGGCAAAGTAAATCCATTGGGTATCCTTGTTGGTCTTCAGACAACAATTCTGATAGCTAAAGAACCAAATGGGACAGGCAAAAAAAAAAAAAAAAGTTTTTAATATTACTCTTATTAATCTTTCTGGGTCACAAAATAAACTTTTAACATGTTATAAGGTGAGAAAGTAGCTGTGTAAACTTCAAATATCTGCTCAGTTTATCAAGACATCGCATATTTGCAAAAGTGCGCCGACGTTTTCAGAGACCCACTAGCTCGATAGCTGACCGGGGCGACAACAGCAAACTACCTGCACATCGTTTCCACATCCCCGCGGTCTTTGGCTACTCAGGTTAAAAATGATATAGAAGTCACTCAGATAACTTAAAAATGTTATTGTTTGGCTTTTTCAGTATTTTATTTGTTCCTGAGTAAATCGTTTTGGCTGAGATTAAAGTTATAGTTTTCACACAGCTGAATAAACGTCAAACAGAAAACTGATTAAACAGAAGTGTGAGATGGTCGAAAGTTTACTCCAGTGTCCTAATATATTTTAGATAGCAAGGAACAGACGGCTGAGCTTAGTAAATTTTAATCAGCGAAATCTCTAAAATATATTTATCAATAGGAACTAGTCAAGTAAACTTGAGATGTACCTTCAGTATCTTCGTCTCTCACAAGATGTGCAACCTTTAAAATCTCAAATAATTTTTAGAACGTTTCATTTCTGTTCAGTTAAAATATCTTAACATACAAACACGAACTAGTGGAAACTTATGCTGTTTACAGGAATTTAAAATCACCTCTTTTTCTATTCTTATTAAATAAATTTTTGTCGCTGTAGTCTGATGTGTTCAGACCACAAGAGAGAACCTTTAAAAACTTTAATCGGTTCAGTACCTCCTGGCAGAATTCATTGATTAACTGTCAAACTCACAAACACACATCAAACTCTTTGTGCTGACAGATTAACCCTTTCTGGACTGAATTATTCACACATGAACATATTTTCCGTTATATTCACTCATTTTAACTTTTGACACACAAATTATTGTCTGAATCCAGTTTGTTTTCTGTTTTCTGCTGTAGATTTTTTAAATGCGTCAGTTCTCACTAAAGTTGGATGTTTATGTTGACTTCAGGCTCTATTGTTTCTTTTTAGTCAATATTTATACTGCAAGACTGTCTAGAAACAAACACACTAATCATACAAATCATCTTATTTACTCACCATCATTCAATAACTTTAAAATAATCTTCAGCAATATTTTACCAATAATATGACAGGGTTTGTTTGAGATGTTCATGTGAAGCCTTGAGTAGTGTGAATGCTATATTTGAAATAAAAAAAACATTACTAAGATTCATGTTTCATACATGTTTGCTCTGCAGGCTAATTTTGTGATAATGCAGCTGAATTTTATAATGACACTAGGATATGTTTTAAATATTCAGTGGTAGGTTATATACAGAAAATCATTAGAATTATTTATTGGAGTACTGTATATTTTTGTATTTGAAAACAACACCGATTGTGGCAGAGGTAAAAGGGTCAAAACATTTAATTATAGATTTGTGCTAATGCAATATAAACTCTGACAAAATATCTTCTGAAAATTCCAGTTTTTACATCCCGGCCCAAACCAGACATGGCTTCTAATATCTGTAAACGTGAGTCCATCAGCTGATTTGGTCCCGCTCAGCACCTTTTACTTCCCGTCCAAGTTGAAGATTTCTTGGCTTTCAGTGAGAATGAACTCCACAATCTGATTCTGATACACCATGTTGACCGCCATGTTTCCGGCGTCCAGTTCAGGCCACATCAGCGTTGGACCGAACACGATTCCGATGCCCTGAGTGGACATCAGGTTCTTCCTGGAAAAGGCCAGAACTCTGCAAAAGGAAAATGCAAACGTTAACATGTCCTTTAAATTAGCTAACAAAGCATCAAACAGTGTACTATGTGCTACCCATCCTGAGTTTATAAATACGACCCTTTCTGATGGTGCCTTTCTGATTGTGTGAACATCAAATCAAATCACTTTTATTGACACAGCACATGTGAGTGAAATTCTTGTGTGCAAGCTTCACAAGCAACAGAGGTGTGCAAAATACAAGAAACATAAGATACAAGCCAAATATATGGACAGGAATGTAAGAATTATCACTTGTTTGTAAAGTAATATGTGCAGTGGTTTATTCCACAGTATTCCACCTGAACACTGTAAATGCTCCTAACAGGTGAGGTTCAGGTGTGTGTTGGATTACTTGTGCAGGTGGCTGAAGAGAAGCTTCATGGTGTCATGGTTGGGTTTGGGCAGCTGCTGTATCAGTTTCTTCACAGCCTGAACTTTTTGTTTGGGTTCTTTGATCTCTGTTAAAACAAATGACAGCAGCATTAGTTTAACCTTTAGATTTCTAATTGAAGTTGAAACGTTTTTAAACTTGGGGGGGGGGGGGGGGGGGGGGAGAAAAGTCTTGTTCAAGCAGTCTGGAGATTCTGTCTAAATACAAGTCTCATTCTTAAAGTGACTTGACCAAGAGCAGCAGAGATTACAGAAATAAAAGAACCATTTTATGAAGTCATCACAAACTGAAGATTTATAACAAAGGCAGGTTTTACTCACTGATGGCCTCCACAAAAGGCTGGAAAAACCTAAATGGAAACAGTGGCTCCGGCAGTTCACGGAAAAACATTTTGAGGGCTCCGGTGACGACGTGGACATCCTCCCACTGACTGTGTTCCAGGTCCAGGTCCTCCTCTGTGGGACAACCATGGAAATATTACTGAGCAGGATTTTATGAGAAGAGGTCAGAGCACATTGTTTTACCATTTTATATGTATTGGTTTTTAACTTCAGAGTCTACTTAGGAGGATTTAATACATTTTGATATAAATTATTGGTGTAAGGCCATGCCACAAGCACTATTTTGATGGGTTTGGTTGACTGACTTAGTTGCTTAGCTGTGTATCGAGGTTTAATTTCTTAATAAAATTCTGTTTCATTTTGTAACCTGCATTGTTTGACTCTTTGTTTTAATCCCCTAGCTTTGTCAGGGCAATGTAAGACTTACGCTGATTAATTATAACCCATTTTCATAAATGAAAGGGAAATTAACTACTTTACAGCTACTGTAAAAGCTACTGTTTAGTTGACCTTCATCGACGAGGAAGCGAAGTTTCTGGATTGTGGCCAGGTTTCCACTGACTCTGTAGATCCCGTCAGCTTCCAGACCTGCAAAGAGATACACTTTATTAAAAACCTTAATTTAAGTCTGAGCTCATTCAATAGATCCATATGTACTACTCGTTGCTAGTTAATTGTACTCAAACAGCTTTAGCTTTCAGGAAACAGAAACTAAACATACAGTGTTTTCCCCCTTCCTGAATTTTTCATATGTTTGTCACACTTAAATGGTTCGGATTATCAAAAAATTTTAAATAGACAAAGATAACACAAGTAAACACAAAATGCAGTTTCTCAATGAAGGTGTTTATTATCAAGGGGAAAAGTCCAAACCTACGAAAACTGATTGCCCCTGTAAATGATCCATGGCAGACCTGACGACATTTTTATGCTTATAAGCATCTCTTTATTTCAGATTCTCACGGTTGTTGTCACAAACACACGACTGCAGCTCTAAAGCTGCCAGCCACACACATCACCAACAACAACAGCATTACAGCAGTCCGCATAACCAGCAAGGCGTGATCTCCTGCAGCAGCACCACAGACCACACCCCACCACAGTGCCCTAAACCTAATAACTGGTTGGTCCATCGTTAGCAGCCTAATTGCAATTGTGATAACTAGCAATGAATCTTCTACAGCTCTGTGGAGGAATTTTAGCACATCCGAGGTTATTTGAGCATGAACTGGCTTTATAAACTCTGGGTTCAGGTCAGGACTTTGACTGGGCCACTCCAAATTCTTCATTTTGTTTTTCTTAAGCCACTCGGAGGAGGACTTGCTGCTGTGTTCTGCTGCAGAACCCACGTGCACTTCAGTTTGAGGTCACAAAC
Source organism: Aulonocara stuartgranti (assembly GCF_965226115.1). Classification (NCBI taxonomy): domain Eukaryota; kingdom Metazoa; phylum Chordata; class Actinopteri; order Cichliformes; family Cichlidae; genus Aulonocara; species Aulonocara stuartgranti. The sequence goes on along the minus strand of NC_138952.1, from coordinate 73,363 downwards.
AGATGGCAGCACATTCTTTATACAACAATTCCATGCAGAAGTACTTTTTAACTTTCATAGAGATGCAGAAACTTGACTCTGGCTCATGCATTGGTCAGCATGAATCTGAGTCTTCTTAATTTCCAGATGGAACTCAAGAAGAGGGCAAACACTTTTTCATACCACTGTACCTGTGTTTAGAATCAGAATAATGCCAAAAGAAATCATGTGGTCACAGTTACACACACACAATAACGGTAACAGACTGAACTAAATAATACAATATATTACAAAGTTTACAAAATACAAGAAATAACTCTAATATATAAGTAGCTCAGTTGTAAATATCCAGAATATTGCAGAGGTGAAATATATATGATTGACGTTTTACTCTGACCTGTAAAACTTTGTTAGTTATTATTTTACTGTAAAGCATGTGCAACGGGGTGTAACTATTGTACTGTGTACTGTAGATGGCCACGGGCAGCAATGATTTCCTGTGTCGTTCATTGGTGCATTATGGATAATCTCAGTCTCTCACTGAACGTGCTCCTGTGACTGGCAAGGATGTCAAGGAATGGGTGGGAGAGTGGGTGTCCATATCTTGCACAGTCATGTCTGAGTTTCAGTATCAGTAAACGTACCTCGTTTCTCAACGGCGTCCACACAGATCCGAACAAACTTTGGTACCGTGGTCCCTTCACGCTCACAGAGACTCGACAGATGGCAGCCAAACACTCGATCTGAGACAGATGTTATAACAATTTGATCAATTAGAATTTTTGTTAACTTAATTATTAGATTAAGCACATTTTGAAAGCCAGTTCACTCACAAAAATCATTTTAAGCTTGTGTTAGGGCCAGGGTTAGGTTGTAAAACCGAACCTGTAAAACTTCTGCAAAGGTAACACTGTATATAAAAACACGATGTTATTTTATTTCTTAAACCTCTCTAGTCTGCCAGCAATGCTGTTGAAACAAAATTTAAGATAAGATAAGATAAGATAACCTTTATTAGTCCCACACGTGGGAAATTTGTTTTGTCACAGCAGGAAGTGGACAGTGCAAAAGTTATGACGCAAAAATTAGAATACAATAAGAATAAATACAGTACACAGCTGTACAGAATAGAATAAAATAAAATACTATATACAGTAGAATAAAATAGAATAAAAATATACAATAAGATAAAAATAGAATACGAATGCTATATACAACTGAGTAAAAATACAACGATGCCAGAAAAGATTATTGCACTTAGTGTTATTGCACATGTGTGGATGTGTGTGTTTGTTCAGTTAAAGTCTTTGTTGTGGAGTCTGACAGCAGTGGGGAGGAAAGACCTGCGAAATCTCTCCGTCCCACACCGTGGGTGCCGCAGTCTCCCACTGAAGGAGCTGCTCAGTGCTGTCACAGTCTGCTGCATGGGGTGGAAGACGTTGTCCAACAGGGATGACAGCTTAGCCGCCATTCTCCTGTCACTCACCACCTCCACTGGGTCCAGAGGGCATCCTAGAACAGAGCTGGCCCTTCGGATCACCCTGTTCAGTCTCTTCCTGTCCCCAGCAGAGATGCTGCCGCCCCAGCAGACCACACCATAAAAGATAGCAGAAGCCACCACAGAGTCATAGAAGGTCTTCAGGAGTGGGCCCTCCACTCCAAACGACCTGAGTCTCCGCAGCAGGTACAGCCTGCTCTGCCCTTTCCTGTAGAGGGCGTCTGAGTTATGAGTCCAGTCCAGTCTGTTGTTCAGATGAACACCAAGGTACCTGTAGCTGTCCACAGCCTCAATGTCCATACCCTGGATGTTCAGTGGTTGCAGTGGAGAATGCTTGTGCCTGCGGAAGTCTACCACCAGCTCCTTGGTTTTACTGGCGTTGATCTGGAGGTAGTTCAGCTGGCACCAGTCCACAAAGTCTTGAGTCAGTCCTCTGTACTCCTTGTCGTCCCCATCAGTGATGAGGCCGACTATTGCAGAGTCATCAGAGAACTTCTGCAGGAAGCACTGGGTGGAATTGTGGGAGAAGTCTGCAGTGTAGATGGTGAAGAGGAACGGAGCCAGAACCGTTCCCTGTGGGGCCCCCGTACTGCAGACGACCCTGTCCGACACACAGCCCTGAGTCCTCACATACTGTGGTCGGTCGGTGAGGTAGTCCAAAATCCAGGTAGTGAGGTGATGGTCCACTCCAGAGTTCTCCAGCTTGTCCTTCAGAACCGAGGGAAGAATGGTGTTGAAGGCACTGGAGAAATCAAAGAACATGATTCTCACAGTGCTTCCAGCGGTCTCCAGGTGAGCGAGGGAACGATGTAGGAGGTGAATGACGGCATCATCCGCTCCAATGCCAGGCTGGTAGGCAAACTGAAGTGGGTCCAGTGATGAGCTTGTTAGGCGCCGAAGCTGAGCCAGGACCAACCGCTCCAGGGTCTTCATCAGGTGGGATGTCAGAGCCACCGGCCTGTAGCTGTTGAGGTCCTTGGGGCGTGAAGTCTTTGGCACTGGTACAACACAGGAGGTTTTCCAGAGCTGTGGGACTCTTCCCAACCTCAGGCTCAGGTTGAAGAGGTGCTCCATCACCCCACACAGTTGGTCCGCGCAGGACCTGACGACCCTCGAGCTGATGCCATCTGGGCCCGCTGCCTTCTTGCCATTAATCCTCCTCAGTTCCCTCCTAACCTGGGTGGTTGAGAGAGACAGGCTGGAGCCTTGTGTTGAGTGTGTATTGGATGCTGTTGTTGGGGGTGGGGAGGAGTGAGCAGGGTGAATAGAGGAGGTGTGAAGTGTCTGAGGTGTCAGAGGTGGAGCAGCAGCAGTGGGGGTGGGTGAGTCTGCAGCCGATGTTGTAGACTGTCTCATGGTTGAATCAAATCTGTTGAAGAAATGATTCAGTTCATTTGCCCATCTCACATCCCTCCCAGGCAGAGAGTTCTGCTGTTTGTGGTCTGAGATGGTTCTGAGGCCTCTCCAGACTTCACCAACGTTGTTTTGCTGAAGCTGGTTCTCCATCTTCTGCCTGTAGCTGTCCTTCCCATTCCTTATCAGTCCCCTCAACTCTCTCTGCATCCTTTTCAACTCCTCTTTGTCTTTGGATTTGAAGGCCCTCCTCTTCTGCTTGAGGACAGCTTTAATTTCTGGGGTAATCCAAGGTTTGTTGTTGGAGAAACACCGTACAGTCCTGGTAGGTACGGTGTTATCCACACAGAAATTAATATAGTCAGTAATGCATGTAGTAAGGCTGTCGATGTCCTCTCCATGGTCGTCACAGATCACCTCTGTGTTAACTTAAACTGTTAGTTAAGTTTTAATTTTTAAAAAAGACATTTCTAAAGGAAAGGAAGCAAGCATAAAAACACGACTGGAAAACAAGGCTTCAGAAAAAAGGCTGAAGCAAAACAAGCAGAAACCTTTTATCAGGCCTTTCTCCTGTAGAGTCTTCATGGATGGACGTCTGATGATGAATTTCTTCAGCCGGTTTTTCACTCCATTCTTGTCTGCGCTATCTGAGGCGCTGTGCTTCAGCTTTGAGCTGCCAAACATGTCTACAAAAGAAACAGGTTGAGGTACAGCTTTGAGATACTATGTAAAACAAGTGTTGTTGTGATTTGGTGCTGTGTAAATAAAACAGGATTCAATTAAGTTGAATTGAATGTAAAAGGGTTAGGGATTAAAAAAACAGAAATTAATTATTTTCAAATCTTATAAACCCATATTTTACTCACAATAGAACAGAAAACACACACATGCGCTCATTTTGAATTAGATGGCAGCAAAACATCAGCTCTTCCCATATGGAAAAGAAATAGTAAAAACATATATGATTTACTCATGAAAGTGGCTACTTTCATGAGTAAATCATATATAAATCATATAAGGCTTACATGATTTACTCATGAAAGTGGCCACTTTCTCATTACTTTCATATATTTTTTTTAGTAAGTATACAAAACATACAAGTTTCATTATATAATTTTTCAAGGAATCTTATATGTGTTTTCACTCTTGTATGCTTTTCATACAAGTTTCATACAAGACAGATAAAAACTTTATAAGATTTATATATATCTTTTCCATATGGGTTGGGACAGATCAAAAAAAAGCTGGATAAGTAAGTGGTACTAAAAAGAAACAGCTGCAGGAACAATTTGCAGCTAATCAGGGTAATTGTATCCAATCACAACAGTGTTTTAATGGATGCAAAACGATTGTAGCCAATCTTTGTACAGTTTAGGCACAACAGGAGCTCTCAGAAGTGAAAAAAGGCAGAGGTTCACCAATCTGCAAAAAACTATGGTGGAATAATGTTCAGAATAATGTTTCTCAATATTAACTTTAAATGATGTCTCTCATCACCCATATTCTGATGATATGGTTACTAATCAACCAAAGACCCAGACAGACTTTTAATTCATTTGAAAGCCTGATGCTTCGCCTCGTCCACCCCAGCTGTAAAACTCAGAAACCAGTCTTACTTGTTATCATCTATCGTCCACCTGGGCCTTACACAGAGTTTCTGTCTGATTTCTCAGACTTTTTTTTTATCTGATTTAGTGCTCAGCTCAGATAAAATAATTATTGTGGGTGATTTTAACATCCATGTAGATGCTAAAAATGACAGCCTCAACATGGCATTTAATCTGTTATTAGACTCAACTGGCTTCTCTCAAAATGTAAAAGAACCCACCCACCATTTTAATCACACTCTAGATCTTGTTTTAACATATGGCAGAGAAACTGAACATTTAACAGTGTTTCCTGAAAACCCTCTCCTGTCTGATCATTTCCTGATAACATTTACATTTACAATAATTGATTACACAGCGGTGGAGAGTAGACTTTATCACAGTAGATGTCTTTCTGAAAGCGCTGTAACTAAGTTTAAGAATATAATCCACCCACTGTTATCATCTTCAATGCCCTGTACCAACACAGAGCAGAGCAGCTATCTGAACGCTGCTCCAACAGAGGTTGATTATCTTGTTAATAATTTTACCTCCTCACCACATACAACTCTGGATACTGTAGCTCCTGTGAAAACTAAGGCCTCAAATCAGAAGTACCTGACTCCGTGGTATAATTCTCAAACACGTAGCCTAAAGCAGATGACTCGTAAGCTGGAGAGAAAATGGTGTGTTGCAAATTTAGAGGATCATCAGTTAGCCTGGAGAAATAAGAAATAAGAACTGAAGGTTTCTCTTCAGCACTGTAGCCACTTCTTCACAAATAACATTTTAACCATTAGAGACAAAATGACCCATAATCATCACACAGATGTAACATTATCTACAGCTACTTTTAGTACCATTGATATTCATTTAGAGTCTTTTTCTGTCACGGTCTGCCATTCCTCGCTGGTCGACCTGCCATGTCTGTGTTGTATTTGGATTTGTGTTTTCTACTCCGGGGGCCTGTTCTTCGTACGTCGCTCACTACATCCAAGATCACATGACACATCCAAGACCAAACCATCGCGCTAACCGTGAGCTCGCTAATCCGGTTCCCCGAACACACCTGCTGTTGACGATTAGTACAGCTGGACGCAGTAATGTGACATCACTGGGTGTCGTAAAAGGGGCTACGCATCGATAGTAGAAACATTGATCGGCAACCCTCTGATTGGTCGGCGAAAATGTCGAAAGGGCGTGCACGGTATTTTCCGGCAGCAGAGCAAGAACTCATGAGTGCGGGATTTCAGGAGTTTCAGAGTTTAATTAAAACGCAAGAGAACACTGCAAAGGCTGCAAAAGCAAGGAGAGAGGGCTGGCAGAAAGTTGCTGACAAATCAAACTCGTAGGTAATTTAATAATAATAATAATAATAATGGATTCGGTTTATATAGCGCTTTCCAAGGCACCCAAAGCGCTTTACGATACCACTATTCATTCACTCCCACATTCACACACTGGTGGAGGCAGCTACGGTTGTAGCCAGGCTGCCATATCGCGCCATCGGCCCCTCTGGCCAACACCAGTAGGCGGTAGGGTAGATCTATCATATGACACTATATTGTCCAATATCATATGGCATTATATTATATTATAATATGTTATATTATATCCCCTTTCACATTAGAGCCACAACAGGACCCACAAGAACATGGGAACAAGTAAAAGTGGAATACAGGAGTATTCTACAGAATGGTAATATTTATCTCTTAGATTGCTTTTCGTCTCTTGGCAAGGTAATACTGGCCTGTAATACTCTGTTAGTTTGTTCATAACAGCAACCAAGAAAAGGGCAGAGGAAAAAAAGACAGGTGGTGGTCCTGCACCCCCTCGTCAACAAGTTGGTTAACTAAATAATACCCTCACGGGAATATCGATATCTCTCAATGAGCACACTGTCGCGCTGAGCTAAAGGATCCTGTCTATCCCGCAATATACGCTGAATTCTGAGGACTCTCCTTATCAATCTTGCACCTTCCGCAATGGGTTGCTCGCGTATACGGACAGGACATGGCTGCGACAGACTTCCCAAATCCACCTTCGCTTTTATAGCCGTGGTCTCTCATCTTGATTACACGAAGTAATTTACAATTACTACTCTGAAATATGAATTACATCTGTAATAATCACATACATGTAATAGAATGTTAATAGTACATTTCCCTTTTTTAGGAAATGACCTGTATGTATCTGTGTGACATCAATAAAAGGATCAGGTGCTGCATTATCTTTAGTTACATTGATAATATTTATTTATGGTGAAACAGTGGTGGAATATCGCTGTTGCTTTCGTATAAATGAAGCGGACATACCTGCGTGGCCGCGATCTAATCCTGTTTACATAAAGTAAACCTGCTCCCGAGCAGGTTTACGCTTACGGCTCTGTTGCTATGACAGCAAGTCCCGGATGAGCTTCGGGGAACCGAACGATCCAGGATCACGCGAAATCGTCAACAATCTAATCCAGCTAACTTACTTAGCGAGGTACGAAGAACAGGGCCCTGGTCTGTGCATGTTTGTGTGCATATGGTGGTGTTTGTGTTTTGGTGCAACACCAGGCCTGAAGAGTTTCCCGCCTTGGAGTTGGCCACCCCTCCTGACTAATCATGCTATCCTGATGCTGATCAGCCTTGTCAGTGGCTCTCTACTTAACACAGTAGCTGACACTGTATTGTTGAGGAACACAGTCAGTAATCCAGCTCGTCAAGGTGAAAGTCTCCCAGGAGATTTACGGGAACATGTGGAGATAGCTGAGCACCATTGTACAGAGATAGAGCTGTAAGTTGTATTTTCACTATGAAGAGAAGTCACTGCACGGTAGCATTCAACTCCAGTGAGTAGGATGCTGTGATTTCCATGACTGTTAGGATTGATGACAACATGCAGGTATATGGTAAACAGGTCTCCAGTCCTGATAGATCCATGAGGGGCTGATCCCTGGGAACGAAGGCCAGGAAGAGACGAGCCAGCAGAGGAGGAAGAGCAGACCACGCAGCTTGGCCAGGCCCGACTTTTGCTCTCAGACTGCAGGAAATGACATCTGGCTGGTCAGTGTTTTTATTGTGGCAGATAAGGACACTATGCAGACACCTGTCCCACGTGGCCGAAAGATTTTGTCCGTCAGTAGCAGTAGGAATGCTGGTGGGCACGATTGAGGACGTCTCCCTACCTAGACTCCAGTGTTAGTGTCAGGTTTATATTGGCCTGCAAGTGACGATGGGTATCATCACTTGCAGGCCATTCAGATCTCCTCTTCCTGCAACCATGTTGAAAAGATTAGTTCCTTTCTGTTTGATGATGCTTGTATCCTTCGTTCTCGGTTATCCATGGCTAAATACACATAAACCCCATATTGACTGGTCCAAGGACTGTATTTGTCATCCAGCAAAGAAGGCGTCTTTGCTGGATTGTTGAGTTATTCTCGTCAGTACAGCTCTGATAATCTGTTTCTTGTGTGATTTCTCAGTTTATTCTAACCACGGTTCTCCTGTGCATAGACTCCTGGACTTGTCCTTATCCCTAGATCTGTTTCCCTGGCAGCGTGGCGTGGAGTAGGTGAGAGTGCTAATGACAAATGCGAGAGGAGCGAACGAGCAGAGTGTGCTTCGCTTTTTCCCTTGGACCAATGAAAGTCCCTGCCCCCATACACTGTTTATAATTTCACATAGTGTGTTTGTAAATACACTTGTGACTGTAATTCTAGTTCAGCTGGTCTGCGCCTGAGTCAGTTTCCGCCCGCGTGACATTATTACCTTAACTTTTTTTAGGAGTTGCACAGCTGCTTTCCACCTCCAGCAGTTATGGAGCAGTCATGATAATTTAGATGTGAATCATGTTTTACACACTAATGGTTTCTGTGGCTTTAGCTGCTCACTGCTGCTTTGTATAAATACAAATCATTATTCCTCAGACTCACTGATAGATCGTCGGTGTATTGGGTTACGTTGTTTGACACCAGGAGAAGCAGAGCCATATCCAGGTAGGGAGCTGTGTCTGGGCAGGTAGTCTGTACTGTTTGATCTCCGCAGAGGAAAACCTTCTTTAGTCTGAGCAGAAAAGAGGTACAAGCAATCTCAGGAAGATTAGTTTGATAAGTGATCAATTTGTCTTTTTGAAAAGAAATTCACAAAATGCACAGAAATAATTTATAATTAATGAACAAGGAATATAGTGATGATGATTTTAAAGGGTGGTGACTTCTTACTGAAGAGTCGACGGTCTTTTTGATGGCGTCGTACCATTTGCTGGCAGTGGAGTAATTGTCAGTCTGGACAAGGTACTCACTTCCTGTGCTTGTTTTAATCTAGAACAGGTAAAAACAACCAAAAAAACCAATTCATTTCTGTACCATCTATTTTAAATAACCAGAGAGAATAAGCCATCAGCAGCAATTAAGTGTTCACCTGGAAGACATTTTTCCTGCTTGATTTCTCAGTATTCCACTCAATGAATGCTCCACACAGCTGAAGCACATCTGCCTTACCTCCTGGTTTCTAAGCGCAAAGACAGTAATGTGATGGGTCACACAAGTTAGACATGATAAATATAAGTAGAGATACACTGACAGTAGTGATGAAAGATTTTTATACCAGTCCAGTTTCCTGTTTGTCTTTATAAAACATTAACTGGTCTGAGGTGAGCACAGTCCACACTGAAGACCAGTTCTTCCTCTGCTTCTTACCACTGTCTGAAATTTTAGCCATATTCATGATTTCACCTTTCAAATCCACCTGGAAGCATACAAAAGGGAAATTAAGGAAGTGTTCAGACGTTTTATACATATGCTGTCGAGAGCGGGGGGGGAGAATCATCAGAAACCCAGAAAGACAAACTGAACATGGGACTTTACATCAAATCTATTTTAAAATAAACAGTAACTCTAAAGGTTAGCCATGTTTACTTGTGAAAAACTAATCTGAATGAACTGACATGCATATTTAATCCATATGTCAACCAAACCAAGATGTCAGTGAACTCTCTGTAGACACCGATAATCAGACTCACTTGTGGGGATCAGAACAAGCCACTTCAAAGCTTTGAACGTTCCTGGCCTCACCAGTAGTTCCATCCAGATGGCTATCCAAATCTGCATGTCAGATTTGGATAGCCATCTGGATGCAAGAGGAATTTCTCTGACTCTGTGGGGCTCCATTAAAACCCAGACAGCCTCGGGTTAAACCTGCGCCTTGGTTTAATGACAGCGCTCACGCTGTCAAGAGGGAACGTCACCCAGCAGAACCCAGATGGAGAAAGGAAAAACTGCATGTATCATTTCAAATTTTCAAAGACTGCTGACATCGCTACCAGAAAACTGTCAAAGAGACAAAAAAGGGCATATTTTGAAAATATCATTTCTTCCAACAGTCCTAACCCATGTGTGTTATTTAACACCACTGACTCTGTTCCTAATACTCCACTGAATGTCTGTTTGGAAATTTCTCCTGATATTTGCAATAATTTTCTGAGGGGTTGTTGTTTTTTGTTTTTGTTTTTTTGGTTTTTTTTGTCACCACCAGGGCTCTGATCACAGCTCCTGACTCTGACCCCTCTTTCTCTGTCCCTTGCACTGCTGTTTTTACTCAGTTTGAGCTTGTGACGCTCTCCACTTTAGAGGATGTGGTGCACCATATTAAGCTCACAGGTTCCCCACGGGATCCTTTTCCTCCACAATTTTTTATTTTTAAAGACATTTCTCCTAGTATAGGACAGTATGTCCTTGACATTATTAACAGCAGTCTGTCTTCTTGTATGGTTCCTGCAAATTTCAAACATGCAGTAGTGCAGCCACTGCTTAAGAAACCTGGCCTTGATCACACAGTCGTGGCCAATTATAGGCCTATTTCCAAGCTGCCTTTACTTTCCAAGGTTTTAGAGAAAACAGTTTTTAGTCAACTTCAATATTTTCTAGATGATAATGGCATCCTTGAGGTTTTTTCAATCAGGTTTTAAAACCCTTCATAGCACAGAATCTGCATTAAGGGTTTTTTAATGACATCCTTCTGGTATGTGATTCGTTCTGGTCTTGCTTGACCTAGCTGCTGTTTTTGACACCGTAGACCACAATAGTCTAATTCTTGATTAAATGATGTAGTGGGTATTGGTGGCTCTGCACTTAGTTCTCTTGGCCAAATAAGACCTAAACCAATTGTCTCCACCAGCCTTCTCAGTTCTGAATCATCTTCTGCTCCTCTGTCATGCAGCGTCCCACAGGGCTCCATCCTTAGAAGGTCAAGGTCAAATTTATTTATATAGCACATTTCAAACAGCCGATGCTGCACAAAGTGCTTAACAATATAAAAATGGTATTAAAAAGCAACAATGTAGTACAATAATAACAATAAAAAAACAAAAGAATTAAAACAATAACTAAGACTAATTCAAATAACAGCAAAATGCTTGGGTCATAGTGTGTTAAAAGCCAGGGCATAGAAATGTGTCTTTAGTAATGATTTAAATTGCTCAAGTGTTTGTGCAGATCTAATATTTAAGGGGAGACTATTCCAAAGTCTGGGACCTGCCACAGAGAAGGATCTATCACCATGAGCTTTGAGATAAGTCTGTGGGATGGACAGCATTAATTTTGAGCTAGACCTCGTGGTTTTTCCTGGAGCATAAGGAGGTAAGGAAGGGCTCGGGCATTAAGTGTCTTAAAAACAAAAAGTAAAAGTTTAAATTGGATCCTGTACGAGACAGGAAGCCAGTGTAAAGAAGCTAAAACTGGGGTTATATGCTCTCTCCGTTTGGTACCAGTTAGCAGGCGAGCAGCTGCATTTTGGACCATCTGAAGACGATGGATGGAGGCCTGATCTAGACCATAACACAATGAATTGCAGTAGTCTCATCTGCAAGTAAGGAAAAGGTGAATAACACGCTCAAAGACGTTAGCCGGGAGGTATGGCTTTACCTTGGCCAGCTGTCTTAACTGAAAAAAGCAGGACTGAACTACTGCACTTACCTGCTTATTGAATTTAAAAGAACCATCAATGTAGACACCGAGGTTTTTTACATGTGTTTTACAATACGAGGAAAGGGTGCCCAGAGTGCTGTCGATATGATTAAAGTTGCCAAAAATGACAACCTCAGTTTTACTTTCATTTAGCTTTAAAAAATTTAGTAACAACCACTGTTTGAAATCGTCAGCGTAATAAGAGCTGGGGATGGTCTGACCCTGCTTTTAAAGGTAGATAAATCTGCAAATCATCAGCAAAACAGTGAAATGAAATGCTGTACCGTGAGAAGATGGAGCCCAATGGCAACAAATAGAGTGCGAACAGGGCAGGACCCAAAATAGAGCCTTGAAGTACACCGTATTTAAGAGGGGCTATTTTGGAGTTGTGGGGGCCCATATTGACATGAAAAGACCTTTCTGACAAATAGGACCGAAACCACTGGAGGGCAGATCCTTTTAGGCCAGCATGAAATTCTAGCCGTGATAACAGGATGTCATGGTCGACCGTGTCAAAAGCTGCTGACAAGTCCAACAATAAAAGGGCAGCAGGGCTGCCAGAGTCCAGAGTTAAAAGAACATCGTTAAAAATCCTTAAAAGTGCCGTCTCAGTGCTATGTAGTGATTTAAAACCAGATTGAAATTTTTCAGAGATCATATTAAAATCAAGGTGGGCCTGCAACTGTAGGTAGACCACTTTTTCCAAGACTTTAGATAGAAAAGGAAGCTTTGAGATAGGCCTGTAGTTGGACAGAACAGTTGGGTCCAGGTTTTGTTTTTTTTAAGAAGAGGCTGAACTACAGCTTGTTTAAAGCATGATGGGACGCAGCCTGTAGCAAGGGACGTATTAATTAATCTCAGGATAAAAGGCCCAACATTAAAAGTGAGTTAAAAGTGCTTTTAAGGAAGCTTGGAGGGAGACGGAGGGGCAGTGTGATGATCTTAGGTTACTAATAGGGGTGGGTTTTGATAATTGATTTATCGATTAAAATCAATTCAGGCTTGGATAACGTGATATCGATTTATTAAAATCCTGAATCTATTTTTTTATATTAATTTATTTTGCCCGAAACGCCAGAATCTCTGGTGAAATCTCACAAAATTTCAAGAACCACCAAACAGCTAAAACAGTAAATGAGAGCAGGAACACGGATTCTGCACAAAGATGTAAACACAAAGCTCGGACCCGCCGACGGATCAGAATCAGTGAGATGTGACTTTCTCACCCAACGGCACGGACAGGGTTGGGGCTGAAAGCCGACAGCTCGCTGATTCTGATGTCCGCGCTTTGTGTTCACGCCCTTTTTGCGGTGATTCTAAAGCTGTTGGTTTTATCTCTCTTCAAACATTATTGACCAAACCAGCAGCAAAAGATCCAAACTAGCTTCACATAAACATTGTCATGAATTCACTCTGACTTTTGCTGTTCTCTGTCTGTCTGTCTGTCTGTCTCTCTCTCTCTCTCTCTCTCTCTCTCTGTCTGTCTGTACTTCAAGAACAGTTTTCCATCTAAAAATCTGTTTTCTGCATTATTTGCTTGCTTGTTACAAACAAGTCTACCGTTGTTTACAGGCTGTCGGCCGCTGTTTTTTTTCCCCTTTTACTTACTTCTGAAAAGAAAACCTAATTTCTGCTGTTCAACAGGCTTCTGAACAAATATAAACTTTTTAAAATTTTGCAAAATGCAAAACGCTCAGCTGTGTCTGTAATAAAACCGCTGTAACTTCAGAGGTAATGTTCATATGTTGATTAATGGTTTTCTTTCGTTTTTGATGTACTGTGGAATATTTTAATAAAATCCAGGCCAGGAAAATCACCTTCATGTTTTTCTGTGTTTTATCTTCAGCTACTTTGACACAAAGGCCTCTGCTGTGACGCTCACACCTTTGATAAAGTCTGGAAAGTGTCAGCTTCCTTTTTATAGATACAAAAATATGTAAATGTACTGATCTGAATTATAATATTTCTGACTGTCTCAGGCAAAATTTCCCAGATTTTAATCGAATCGAATTGAATCGAATCGTGGATCGAATCAATTCGGGACCTTGTGAATTGGAATCGAATCGATTCTAGAAATCAGTGACGATACCCAGCCCTAGTTACTAACTACCGCGGTCAAGTCATTAAGGGAGACGGGATCAAACTGCTCTAGGACAGCTGAGCACATAGGAGAAAGACAATGATCTCAAGCAGCAGACGACGAGACAAGAGCCCTAATCGATAGAATCTTGTCAATGGAGCAATCGAGTCCAAAATATCAGTGCAGGTAGAATGAAGAATGTCCGAAAGGTCCTCAACACTCTTACAGTTGGAGTTCATTATTCCAGAATCCATAAAGGCAGCAGAAAAAGCGGGCGCTGTCAGAGCATTAAGAGCAGCGCAGCGTTACAGTGAACAACACAGGAAGATAATCGGAGATGCGCAACTTGGATATTTCCGTGATGCACACATCCAGCCCGTGGGAGAGCACCAAGTCCAGTGTATGACCTTTTTCATGCGTGGGACCGGTAACCCACTGGGTCAAGTTAAAAGAGTCAATAATATTTAAAGTCCTTGACCAAAAGTTTAGAGTCACAGCAGACATGGATGTTAAAATCACCAAGGATGAAAAAACTGTCGAATTTAAGAACGATTCCAGCCATAAAACCTGAAAACTCTTTGATAAAATCCTTTTTAAGATGGAGGACGGTATATGAGGGCACACAGCAAAGGCGCAGCAGAGTGTAGGTGTAACTCAAACAGTTGGAGTTCAAAACTAGAAAATGAGTCGTGCTGTAATATTTGATGAAATCGTGAAATCGAGCGTTGAACACGGTGGCTAAGCCTCCCCCCCTACCAGAGGGCTGAGGGAGAGTGAAGAATGAGAAATTAGGAGGAACCAGTTCCAAAAAAGCTCCAGACTCACCGGGTTGAAGCCATGTTTCTGTCAGAAACAGAAAGTCCAACTGTTGTGACTTTAGGAAGTCGTTTAATACAAACGTCTTGTTTGCTAATGATCTTACATTTAGTAAATCCATTTGGAGTGTGTAGATCCTAACATCAGATGTTCCAGCTTGGTTAAGTGTACGAAGATTTCTGTGGTCCACACCGCATCCACGGGTCCGAGGCCGCTTAGGGAAATAGAATGCTGAGAGCGGGGGATCAAGTGTCATGGGAGCTCCAGGGACAACAGGCAGGATCCATCTAAAGATGCACTCTGCTGGTCCAGTAGTTCCACGAGAAGCATGGAGAAGAGCTCGGACTTTGATGAGTGTACCAGCCCGCTTTCCTCGTTTCCTCGGGTGCTTCTTCCAGGAAGTGGTGTAGGAGTGTTGGCACAGATAAACCGGAATACAGGGCTCAAAAAGTGGTGGAGGAGGCCCATAATCATCTCCTGTGTCCGTTTGTTTAAGAGCCAGGTCATACGATGCTTTGATTTCTAAGAGTAGCTGGCGATTGTACACACGCAGAGCGAGGGCATTTTAGGATCAAATAGAAAAGGATAAGGCTAGCGAAAGCCAAAGCAAAGCTAGCAGAGTTGACGGACGTGTCGCCGTGCATACTGCTGGCGCCATCTTCCTAAGAAGGCATGGGATCTCTTTTCATTGCACATGCTGATGAATGCCAGATCTATTTGCCACTAAAGCAGAAGGATAGCATCTCCATAAAACGTGTTTTGACATGTCTAGATGACATTAAAGCTTGGTTGGCTTTAAACTACTTAAATTTCAAGTACAAGAAAACAGAATTGTTGGTGTGTGGACCCAGTGGTGCCTGTTAGTCCTCCTGTTGATTTTGGATCCCTGGAAGTTTATTTTAAACCTGTAATTACTGACCTTGGTTTTAAGTTGGACAGTGGTTTTAAATTGGACAACCAAATCAGAGCAGTGGTGAAGTCCAGTTTTATTACTTAAGGCGACTGGCAAGAGTGAAATCTTTTCTTTCGAGGCAGCACCTTAAAACAGTGATCCATGCTTTTATTTCATCCCGTCTGAACTACTGTAACTCACTTTATGTGGAGGTCAGTCAGTCGTTGCTCTCACGTCTGCAGCTGGTTCATGCCGCTGCATGACTGCATAACAGGAACTCGTAAAAGAGAGCATATAACCCCTGTCCTGGCCTCACTGCATTGGCTGCCTGTGTCTTTTAGAGTTCATTTTAAGATTCTCATGTTTGGTTTTTAAATTCTTTCACTACCTCTCTGAGCTTTTTCATCCACGCACACCTTGTCAGTCTCTCAGGTCAGCTGACCAGCTGCTCCTGGAAGTATTGAGATCCAGGAGGAAGCTCACAGGGGGCGGGGCCTTTTCTATCATGGCTCCTAAATAATGGAATAACTTGCCCTTCCATGTTAGAGAGGGGCTGTATCCCAATTCAGGGTCTGCAGCCTTAAAGTACGCAGTCTCAACGATCCTCAAGGGCCGCGTACTTAAAGACCGCTAAGGCCGGAAGTGCGAGGCTTGTGAAATGGGATGGTCTAGCCTCCGTTGCGCTGCCCAGGTTGCCTAGCAACCATGATACTAACAGCTGGAAACGTTTCATACAGCTTTGTTTGACAGAAATGAAATGAAGAAAATCATTTGTTCATTTGTTTGTTTGTTTCTACATGAGCTTTGGTCATTCTCTGTAAGATTAAGGTCAGCTATTGAACGGCGTATATTTTAAAGTAAAGGCTTTAAAACCAAGTTAGTACAAACGTCACTAATGTCACATGACTTTGCCGACATGTGGCCAACAGTAATGTTTTAATGTTCTTCATTATTAAACATTTGCACATAAATAAGTGACATAATATTCAGTACTTACTTAAAGTTTACTCTTCAGGCGCCCCTCATCCGCCGTTTTTTTCAGCAAAATTATCCACACCCACCGCCGCGCTATGCATTCTGGGATATATTGGGCCATGAAGTCTACACCGCCACGTCCTTAAAATTCAGGGAAATGAAGGACGCATTTGAGGCTGCATTTCGAGCAGCCTTCAAATTGGGACAGCCTTTGTCGCGTCGCTGTGACGTAATCGGCCTTAAAATGCGGCCTTTAAGGCTGCAGACCCTGAATTGGGATACAGCCAGGGCCCTTCACTGTCCACTTTTAAAACACGTCTGTGACAGCAATGACGGCCCCGACCACATACTTTCACTCTTTACACACTTTTTATTCCTGGTTGCTGCATCTACAACTCCCGGCCACAGCTTTTCAGCTGCATCCCACACATAACGTCTCCCACCCCATGCAGCAGACTGTGACAGCACTGAGCAGCTCCTTCAGTGGGAGACTGCGGCACCCACGGTGTGGGACGGAGAGATTTCGCAGGTCTTTCCTCCCCACTGCTGTCAGACTCCACAACAAAGACTTTAACTGAACAAACACACACATCCACACATGTGCAATAACACTAAGTGCAATAATCTTTTCTGGCATCGTTGTATTTTTACTCAGTTGTATATAGCATTCGTATTCTATTTTTATCTTATTGTATATTTTTATTCTATTTTATTCTACTGTATATAGTATATTATTTTATTCTATTCTGTACAGCTGTGTACTGTATTTATTCTTATTGTATTCTAATTTTTGCGTCATAACTTTTGCACTGTCCACTTCCTGCTGTGACAAAACAAATTTCCCACGTGTGGGACTAATAAAGGTTATCTTATCTTATCTTATCTTAACACCTACCCAACCAAACAAACAAACACTTCCTCAGGTCCTCCCATATGGAAAAGAAATAGTAAAAACTTACAAAAGACTTGCATCAGATGTGGCCTACTTCATATAGTGAATCATATAAGGCTTACATGATTTACTCATGAAAGTGGCCACTTTCTCATTACTTTCATATAATGTTTTAGTAAGTATTCAAAACATACAAGTTTCATTTATATAATTTTTCAAGGGATCTTATCTGTTTTCACTCTTGTATGCTTTTTCATACAAGTTTCACACAAGACAGATATATATTAATCTTATAAAGTTTGTATCTTTTCCATTTGGGCTGGCACATTTAATATGCCTGAGATCGAGCTCAGGTGTGTCAACTTCCCCCACACGAACCACGCCCCACCACAATGTCTTAAAACCCATTTTTATTCTTTGGCTTTTGGCCTCAATGAGACTTAGTTTTTCTTAAAATTAAATTAATTATTAATTAATTAACTATTTCACTTTCTTTTATTTGGATCTTATTTATATGTTATGAATTTTTATTATTTAGTTCCAATGTGCAGCACTTGCTTTCTAAATAAAGATGATGATAAAGAAGAAAGGATGCACAAATTACACTGTAAGTATTGTAAATACTTACACTCTGGACACGTCACCAGTCTGTCACAGGGCTAACGCAGAGAGACTGGTGGTGGAATCAAACTCAGGACCTTCTTGCTGTGAGGAAACAGTGCTAATCACTGTTTCGTACGCCACTGTGCTGTTGTTGAAACATTCATTCATTTAATTGGGAAGTAGATTTTTTGTGTTTTCATAAATGATGACCAATCTGCACTGGGATCAGTTGTTGTGGATCGCAAATAAAAAGCAAAATGACAAAGTAAGATCATCTTACAGAGGAGTGAATGTGGGGGGAGTCAGATGTGGAGAGAGGAGATTAAACCGGATCTGTGAAGGAACTTTTCGAAAACAGGAGGAATGTAATGATTATATAGGTTGTAATTACCAGAGGTTCAAATGTAGCAGCTCCTGCTACCACAACATTGTGCTGAGACTGATTCCTGCGATGTCGAGAGATCTGCAAAAGACATGTTCATTAAAACAGAAGCGTCTCCTGCAGGCTGGTGCTTCTTTGTGATTTACGTACAGGTTTCTGAGGAAGGTCGGTCTCCTGCAGCACCATCGACTTGGACTGACTCAGACGGTCTCCGGAGCTCGGAGAGTTTTTAATGCGCATCTGCACGGCTCCCTGTGTCGCTGTGCTGCGCTGTGGAGCCTGAATCCCTGGTTTCACGGTACTCTGCAGGTTCGTGATTCTGCACATGAAAAACAAAACAATCATTTTTATCATTTCATAGTTTTACAGTTAGTTATGATGTCTGTGAATTTATATTTCTATGCATTTAAACAATCCACTTTAGAGAAAATGTATTATGATATTACATTTTATTTCCCATTAAAATAATGAAGACTATTATGTTTCCCCAGGCAGTATGGGTAACCATTTTCTCAGGTAAAAACGTACATAGACTGTTCATTCTTTTCATTTGTGTACTTTGGGAAATACTTTGTAGAATTTGTATCCCCCCACTGAAAGTTTATTTTAAAATTTATTGAAAAAGTAGCTTTTAAACACCCATTATGCGTAATGTTAAATTAACCATGATTAAATAAAAATACATTTAATAAAATATGTAATATTAGAATCAGTTAAACTTAACTGAAATGGCTCTGTCTGCGTCTATTCACCTGTTTACACCTCCTGTTTGTTTAAACTGAGTGACTGAACATTCAGAAGTTCCATCCACAAAAGGATCTGAGGACAGTTTGACTTTTTCCTGTTTGCTTCACTTTAGTTACACAATGTCTGCCTTTCTGCTAGCCAGCTGCAAGGAAACCAGAGCTGAAAAGACTGAGGGTATGTTTGAATAGTACCTCTTCTCTCCTTTTCTAACCAGTTTTCCTCGATCTAAGTGGGAAACAATATAAGGAAAGCTGGATAGGAAAATTAACCAGGACTTAGAATAAGAGAAGAGTGTGTCCGGTTGTATTTAAACTGGCAGTGTCGGCAGCTTTTGGCATGGAATGTAAAACACACTGTTACTTGACATTTACAGTTCTGTTGCTGGTTTACATGAATGGCTGGATGGTGTATTTTATAGAACAGCATTTTTCCTCTTCTAAAGACGTTAATAAGGGAAGCATTGAAGCTCTTTTTCTTAGTATCTGGAGAATTCAAGTAGTTCTTATTGCTGTCATGCAGATACTTCCAGGCCACATGATTCTGGTGACAGAATTTTACCACGTGTCAGGTGTGTAAACAGCCATTGTCTTTTATTTATATCCTGCCAAATCACAACAACAATTCCCTCAAAAGTCAAAGGGGGAGGGAGGGCGAGAGAGAGAGATTATTTCAAACATGGAAATATAACTGAAATAAGAGAAAAGAAGAAAAAGCACAACTTAAAAAACATCAAGTTTTCATGTATATCTCTATGTCCACACAATGTGTGTGCTGGAAAAGAGTAGGATGAAGTTTACACTTTTCCTGGAGAATACAATGGAAAAACAATCAACAACATTAAAAAACAGCATTTCTTGAAATCCCTAGTCACATCTTTTTTCAACAGTTTTAATGAAAAGTTTGGTGTACATCAGAGGTTGAGCAGTATCAAGAAAATGTCAAAGTACCATCTCGTAACACTTTGGTCTTCCTCCTAAAATGTGGTTAATCAAATAATTTTAAAAAAGAGGGTAGGGCTGGAGAATGTGGGGCTATAGAAAGAAGCTGATGGTTTGTATGTACTTCCTGAACTCTTAGTGTGCAATATTACATTTAAATATATTGTTGAAATGTCTGGTAAGTGTGTTAGAAAATGCAAATAAAAACATTAAACACTCTGATCATTTTGTTTTTTATGACGTTGACATATGTTTGAATCATCCCTCGTGTCTGCAGTTCTGTGGGTTTGAGCTGTTTCAGTAACTGACTGTGACATAAAACCACATCATAAAAACAGCACACTTAAAAATATGATCAGGTCTCAGAACTGACATGATGAGAAGTGAAGCCTCATTAACCGGAAACAAAATGAAACCCTCCAAACAACGGAAGCTGGACCGTCAGTCATGCATGAAGTCTTACGATCATAACCTCATAGTCTGAATCAGAGACTGTTACAATGTTTCCATAACTTCAGATGAGATTGGTCTAAAAAAATAAGCAAATGAAATCTTTATGCTCATTTAGGGTTATTCCTATTATTATTGGCCTTTTTTTAAAATTTCAGCCAGAAGTGAGCAGAGGCCTACAGAAAGTAAACAAATGTGAACCCCAGTAACGCAGCGGTGAGACCTGCAGACACACACCAAAACAAACCAATCACAGAGACAACAGAATAATGAGATTTCATATTTAAAATGAACTCACCTTGTACCCGCCATCTCTGTATGTCTCAGATCACAAAAGAAGAGACGCAGAGAGGCCTAACTGTCAGAGGAAGTAAAAAGCATCACGTGGTTTCTTCAAACCAGACGTCTCAAACTACAACTGCTGCAACCTCCCCATTTCCTGAAAACAAACCTCACTCTCGTGAGACCAGACACGGGCAGTTTGTCACTTCTGTCAGTGCTGGTGTTCAAACATTACAGATGGTCTGACTTTATTTACCCTGGATTTATAAACCTATTACTCAGAACAGCTGATTAGGAACCTAATCAGATTATTTCGATTATTTCAAGGCTTTCTTGGCCTGTTGTTGTGTTAGTACATAGTAAATTTATTATTTTAGAAAAATTATTCCACCTAAATATCTAATTTATAAGATATAAGTGACTTATAGGTAATTAATATGCTTATATACTATAATGTAACATGTTTAATAACAGTAGCTTTATACATTGCAAACAATATATTCACCATTTTAAAATAAATATTACACCAACTGCACACAAGTTATCAAGGAGCTGTTGATGGCTCATGGCATGGTTTTGGCATCATTTGGAATTTCTAAATAAATCATTAACAAAGTGTTTAGATAGTATACATAATCTCAATAATGACAGTGAAATGGGCTAACTGTGTGTCTGTGAAGGTTCTCAGATGCTTTTCTTGGCAAGCTCCTTTGGGCTAACTGTGTGTTAGCACAGGTTTTTATTAATATTTCTTTCATGCTGTAGTTAAGCTTGAGACATTCAGACAGGTACCAGCTGCTAGTTCAGTATTTAGAGTTAGCTGATCCAAAGTGAGTTTATACAACAGGAAAAGGAAACAGACAAATCACAAAGATACAAAACTGTCATGGTCCTGGGTCGTGCGACCCAGTGTTTTGTGTTTAGCCTATTTTGATGTTTATTGTTTGTTTAGGTTCATTAAGTTAGTCCATCCCATTTGTAATTATGTTACCCTTGTATTAAGCCTCCCTTGCCCTTCGTGTGTTATGTCTGTGTGTCTTGTATTGTCATGTTCATGCTGTCGCTTCAGTTGCACTCTCCTGTCCTGTCGTTAGGTTCATGTGTGTCAGCTGTGCTCCCATGTGTGGCCACTTCCCCTGATCATCCCTCATGTGTATTTAGTCTCGGTGTTTCATACAGTCTGTGTCGCGTCGTCTGTGTTCCCACCCTCTGTGTTTCCATGCCCGGTCTGTTGTATTCTAAGTCATAGCCTTACCATAGTTTATTCCCAGTTTAGGTTTCTGTTTAGTTATTGCTCTTGTGCTGCCCTTATTCTTGTTTGCTTCTTTTGTATTCATCAGCCACAATAAAAGGCTCGCTTTTGGTTTAAGTTCACTCCCGTATCACTTGTGTCTGCACCTGAGTCCTCCACGCACTCTCCACACGGTCTGCCACAGCGGACTGTGACACAAAACATTTAATATAATATAATGAATGTCTTTTTATAATTTTAAACTGACATGTGTAGTAGTTGGATTAAACATATTATTTCAATAAGGAAAGATTAGAAACAACTGAACATGATTTAATGCAGAATTCAATTTGAAGTATTTGCCCCCCCCGTTGTCACAACGACGCGACAAAGGCTGTCCAGATTTGTAGACTCCTCCGAATGTAGTCGACAAATGTGTCCTCCTTTTCCCCAAATTTGAAGGATGGGGTGAGTGTTTGGGCCCCTCCTCCAATTGGAGGTGGGCGGTGCACGGGCCATCCCTTGGTAAGGGGCCTGGACCTTGGATTGTCCACGGCGTCCGCCATGGCGCACCAGGGTCCAGTCAGAAGTCCATCCAACCATGGTGAGTTGGATGGAGGCGAGTGTTTTTAAACTGGTTTTTCTACCAAAGTTTAAATTAAATTTTTAAATTAAATTTTTAACTTAAATATGTAATTTTTAACTTAGATTTTTAAAGAAATAAAATAAAGAAAATGAATTGGTTTTGAAAAAAAACCTTTTAGTTATTAAAGAAAAAAGAAATCAAATTAAATTATAATAGGCCAAATGAATATGAATTTGTGTGCCTATGTGGTGACGTTACGACCTGTGAAGGTCTTCTTCAAATCAAAATCAAATCAAATCAAATTCAAATTTTATTTGTCACGTACACAGTCATACACAGTACGATATGTAGTGAAATGCTTGGACAACTGCTCGTGACCTAAAGAAAACAAAAAAGGAAAAGGCTCTTTGGCGCCAAAGAAAAACGATTACAGGTCACCAGAGAACTTCAATCTATACATCTAAAAACCACAAACCAGGCGAGAAATTTGGGTGTAGTGATGGATGCAGACCTAAACTTAGAAAAACACATTAAGACAATAACAAAGTCAGCTTACTATCACCTCAAGAATATATCAAGGATTAAAGATCTGATGTCTCAACAGGACCTGGAAAAACTAGTCCATGCATTCATCTTTAGTAGGCTTGATTACTGTAACAGCATCTTTACAGGTCTACCTAAAAAATCAGTCAGACAACTACAGCTCATTCAGAACTCTGCTGCTCGAGTCCTCACTAAGACCAAAAAAGTGGACCACATCAGTCCAGCTCTGAGGTCTTTACACTGGCTGCCTGTCCGTCAGAGGATAGACTTTAAAGTTCTGATGCTGGCCTATAAAGCTCTGAATGGTTTAGGACCAAAATACATCAGTGACCTCCTGACCCAGTATGAACCTTCCAGATCCCTCAGGTCATCTGGATCCGGTCTTTTATCAGTTCCCAGAGTCAGAACCAGACACGGAGAAGCTGCATTCAGCTTTTATGCTCCTTATATCTGGAACAAACTCCCAGAAAGCCTCAGATCAGCTGAAACACTCAGTTTATTTAAATCCAGGTTGAAGACTCACCTGTTCTCAGCTGCATTTGAATAAAGCACCAAATCCACACTTTAAGCTTAAATTTCAAAACTTACATTTAACTACTGATTTTATCTACTGTTCTGATTTTATCTGTTTTGATTTTATATACTGTTGTTTGTTTGTTTGTTTGTTTGTTTGTTTGTTAATTAGTTAGTTTATTTGCTTGTTTTATTCAATTTTAAATCATGCTTTTTATTTGTTCTTGTTTCTAATGTCTCTGTAAAGCACTTTGAATCACCTTGTTGTTGAATTGTGCTATACAAATAAACTTGCCTTGCCTTGCCTATGAATAAGATAGGAAATAAATATGAAAAATTAAAAAGGGTAAATTTAACTAGGAAGGAATAAAATATAAATTAAGGTTAAAAATGAAATAACTGTACAACACAAATTAGAATGAAGGGTAAATTTAACTGGGAGAATAAGATAAAATATATAAATTAAAGTTGAAAATAAAATAACTGTACAACAAAATACACAATATAGAACTATATAATGTATGAAGAAATATAAATAAATATATACACAATAACAGCAGCGTGATTTAAGTAATGAAGTGAAAACAATGTCCAGAATGTCCAGTGTGTGTAAGAACCGTATGTGTGGGTCAGTACTGTGTGGTGGTGTGATTGAGAGACCGTATCGCCTGCGGGAAGAAGCTCCTCCTCAGTCTCTCTGTGTTGGTCTTCAGGGAGCGGAATCGCTTTCCTGACCTCAACAGAGAGAACAGTCTGTTGTTGGGATGGCTGAGGTCCTTCACGATCTTCCTGGCCTTGGTCCAGCACCGCCTGCTGTAGATTGAGTGCAGGTCAGGGAGCTCGGAGCGGATGGTGCGCTCAGCTGACCGCACAACCCTCTGTAGAGCTCGTCTGTCCTGCATGGTGCTGTTCCCGAACCAGGTTAAGATGTTTCCCGTCAGGATGCTCTCTATGGTGCAGGAGTAAAAGTTCCTGAGCACCTTGGAGGGCAGTTGGAAGTCTCTCAAGCGTCTGAGGTGGTAGAGACGCTGTCGGGCCTTTTTCACCACGGTGTTGATGTGACAGGACCATGACAGGTCCTGCGTGATGTGAACTCCGAGGTATTTGAAGCTGTCCACTCTCTCCACTGGGCACTCGTTGATGACAGGGGTTAGGGTTAGGTATTAGGAACGTGAGCTTTTGTTATTCCGTCAATACGGTTCAGGTGCACTGGCAACAGAGGTTCATAGTATTCCACCCATTTATTCCTGTATCCCCTGTACTTGAGGCCTCTATTCTCCATCGGTTCCCTGGTAGGTCTTACTGTATGCCTTATTGCATTATATTTGTAAAAAATAACAAACACATTTAAATATATATATATGTGTATATATACTAATATGATATCAGTCTTCCTAATGGTATTTACAGTTGACTCATGTTTTGTATTTAAATACTATTTTCCCACAGATAAGAAAAAAAACACAAGAAAAAATCAGGCTCCAATTGGAGTTCACACCTTCCAGACCTAGATGCCTCTCCTTGGAGGAAATATAGCGGTCAAGGTAAGTATTACAGGTAAGTTTAAAATTTTTTTTTTTTTTTTTTTTTTTTTTGGAAATGAGACCAACTGTGATAAGTGACTATAATATCATAACATGGTAAGACCCATACAGGTTATCCTAAAATTGTAATTTAAATAAAGTAAATGCTTAAACACTCCTGGCAACACTCTCCTCCTCTGTCCCTCCGTCCATGATGCACAGGATTGCAGTCCCAGAATACCCAGGGAGTTTGGTAAGTGGATTTGAAAGTGTTTGACTAAGGGAGTATTCAACCTGTTTATCCTAATGCTATACAAGTGTTGTTTCAATCTGTCCAACAGCGTTTGACCCGTTTCCCCGACATATATTAACAAACACTGTTCACAAATGATACCATAAACTATATTTCTACTATTAGGTGTAAAGTTGTCCAGAATTGGAGCTCCAGCACCACCATGTGGGTTGAACAGGTATCGCCCTGCATTTAAAAAATGCTGGTCTAAGCTTTGTGTTCTTCCCTGTCGGTGGCCTCCGAGTCTGGTTCTAACCAACATATCTTTAAGGTTTTTATTTTTCCTGTTGGCCACTATTATTCTACAGTTTTGGAAGGGGGGTGTATCAGTTAGGACTCTATTAAAGTTCATTTTGAAAATCCTGTTCAAAGGTAAGTATGAGGTAGAGTACATTGTGATCAGTGGTAAAATTTCCTTATCCTCCTCTGTCCCGCCCTGTCCCTGACTAACTACTTGGGGTGAGAGAATGTCTGCCTCTCTGGAACCCAATTCCAATAAGGTCTTACTTTTAATTGTTCTCAGGAACCTTTTTGAATACCCCCTTCGTCTGAGGCTTTGGAACAAAATCATAATGGACTTCTGGAGGTCTGTTTCACGGGAGGAGATTCTGTGAAATCTAATGATCTGCGATTTCACAATTCCCCTGAATGTATGTTTGGGGTGATAGCTAGCTTTATGAAGAAGTGCATGGGTGTCAGTTGGTTTAAAATATACCCGAATAAGTATTTTCTTCTGTTGTTCATCTAACTGCTCGAAGAAAACGGTTGTATCTAAGAAGTTGACCTCATTTGCGTCTAATGTATACTTTACTTTAATCGACCCGTGATGATTATTCAACACGCTAATAAACTCATCAAACTCCTCCCTGCTATGTGACCAGGCTCCTATAATATCATTAAGAAACCGAAGATAAAAAAGAGGCTTACATCGGCATTTACTCAACGCACCCGCTTCCCATTCACTCATATAGAGGTTGGCATAAGAGGGAGCATATCTGTGCCCCATTGCAGTTCCTTCCACCTGCAGATATCGATTGCCATTGAACTCAAAGTCATTACACCTCAGGCAAAGTTCTAAAAGTTGTAACACCTCCTCATCCGGTCTCTGAGCATCCGGATTCCTACGAAAGGTGTTTCGTACTGTACTTTAGCCTAAATCCGTATTAATGTTTGTATATAAGCTCTCAATGTCAATTGTAAATAACAGAGCATTGCTGGGTAGCACTAATCGTCTAACAACTTCCAAAAAATGGTAGGTGTCTTTCAAGTAGCTCGGATGTTTAGTAGAGAGAGGACCCAGGAAATGATCTATATACAGGGAGACGTTATAAGTGGCGCTATTGCAGTCAGACACTATAGGTCTGCCCGACAGTACCCGATGTGGTATTGGCCAGCTTTCCGGTTCTTTATGGATTTTAGGTAGCAAATAAAATTGTCTCTCACGAGGGGAAGTAGGTCCAAACAAAAAGTCACGCTGTTTAGCGGTGATATATTTTTTGTAATACAGCCGATTGATGATGGCATAAATCTGACTTTGGGACGTTTTTTGTAAACTCTCCCCAATTGGTCTATAATATTTGGTATTTGCAAGTTGTCTGTGTGCCTCCCTTACATACTGTTGTTTGTCCATGATGACAATTTTACTGCCCTTATCTGCAGGTTTAATCACAATGTTTTTGTTTTCCCGCAGCTCCCTAATTATTTCCCTCTCCTCCTCAGCTCGTCCCATCCCTCCATCTATGAACGGAAGAAACTGATGAAAGTTATGGATGTCTGACTGTATGAGTTCCTTCACCTCCCCACTGATCTGTTCCCATGTTGGCTCCCAGTGAGACGGCAAGGTAAACTTTGCCTCTGTATTACCTCTGTTTTTATAATTGGTTTGTGAAAAGTAATCCATAAGTTTGATTCTTCTATGATATAAATGAAGATCTCTCCGTAAACCAAGCCTATCATATGATTTTGGAGTTGGTATGTAGGTTAAGCCCCGTTCTAGTAGGCACACTTGCTTTTCCGTGGGGCAAAATAATTCAGACAGATTCAATACATTACAAGTCGAGTTCCATGATAGATCAGTAGACGATGTCCCTCCCTGCCTAGGGTAGCAAGCTACTGAAAATCCAGATTAATTTGTTTACACCAGTTTACCAGTATGTTTTGGGCCGTTTCTGGTGTCCAGTGGATATTATCCCCCACAGTATTAAATTGATCACCCGGGAGTGGGTTCAGTACCTGAAATCGTTTAATCGCAAAGTTGTTGATGCTGGTTAGATTCTGTTGTTGTTCTTTTGGAAGCAGAGGTGAGAAATTAATTAAGGGAAAGAAAACGTCGGCATTAGGAAAAGCAGATTGTGCCCGTTTGTAGAGCATTCTTAATTGTTTGTTAGAAGTTTTATCTGCATCTTGGTCCTTGTTATTGATTCCGATGGATAAAACTACTAATTTGACATCTGGGTGAATTGGTGTCTTTTCCAGAATCTGGAGAAAGTGGTAAAATGAAGCCCCTGGGTAACTATCAATTTGTATATTATCATTATTGTAAGCTGGTACACGATTTAGATTGGAATCCCCTAGGAACCAAACTGGTCGAGTCCCACGAAATACCCAATCTATGATCTTTCTGCCCTTTCGGGCTTTATGATACATCGGGCGACACTGGTTAATATTTTCAACCTGTTGGTTCTCGGTGGCTGTCTGTCTCTCTTGTCTGTTTTCTGTTGTTACAGGAGCAGTGCCCCTGGAGGAGCCAAGTTCGGTTGGAGGAGCGGCCAGGTGGTCATTTTTGTGGTCAGATGGGGTCTTCATGCCTTTGTGTTTAGTCACACTGTGGTTTACAGACCCCCCCATCATCATGTTGGAGTTGTTCACCACCAAGTTCGTTAGGCCGCTCACGCTCCTTTCACCAATGGAGTTCAAGTCCATGCTATGTGCTCCCCCAGGGGACGTCCCTGCATCATTAGCTGAGGCCCTGACCGCAGAAGAGAAGGTTTTACTGGTCGTTTGAGACCCCTTGCTTCAGGTTTGTATCTCTGGGCTGTTCTGTAATACCGAGACATTAGAGTATACACTTTTAGACAAATGAAGTGAATTGAACTTGGTTGTAATCACATTTTTCTGTGGATCGGATCTAATTTGTATCTCACTTCTATTTGCTCTATTTGTAGGTTTTTTCAAATTTGTAGTGGATTGGAACAAATCCTCATCAGTCTGAGGGGCCACAGGTCTAACTTCAAGTCCCCCAGGTCTCTCCCCCTCCCCCCCTAAAATCAATTCTGGATGTGAAGTTGAGAGGGGACAAAGAGGCTCGTGAGAAGGAGGCATTGGCACAGGGGGCCTTTCATCTGTTGGTTTTGGATCAAGAGTAAACTCAGTAGACCGCTGGTTGCTATCAGGGAGAACAGGGGAGATAACCCGGTTTGGCAAAATACTCCCGGTGGTATTAAATTGTGGTAGCGGTACATGGTCATCTAGTAAGGGAGTTGATTGTGAATCCCGGGTAGTGGGGTTCCTCATGATCCGAACCTCAGGATACAAGGAGGTTTGATTTAGTTTATTGACTTGACTCAGAGGTGGAAATTCCTCCTCATTTTCTAGGTCTAGTTCCGCCGGTGTTTCCTCTTCCACAGAATCTACAAGTGGTGAGGAAACAGAGATGTCTGAACCCTCCCATTGTTCGATCAATAGGGACCTAGTAGCTCCCAGAGTATCTGTAGCTAATCTAGCTTTATAGCGTTTTATCATCCAGTTTGCTGCCACCTGAAAAGCTGTGTCATCCCATATTGTATATTGCTATTCTAACACGATTTTAGCATAATGTTGTTGCAGTATGGAGAGGCTATTCTGTAGCCATGTCTGCGTGTTCAGATTTACTGCCTCCCTGAGTTCCTCCGTGGGGGAGGAAGGTCTAATGAATGCCGTAAGTTTTGTAATCTGTCTAGCCATTCCCTTAGGGGGAGTTTGAGTCAGAATAGCTTTATCAATGATGTTTTTATGGTGTACGGCCTGCATTAGCTTGAAATAACTTTTTGCAGTCTGTCTAGTATTTGCACTTAAAGGTTGATATACAGAGTTACGGTTACGTTGTGAGCCTGTATGTCCCCCCTCTCCCTCCCCCCCTGCCCTCTGAAAGTTATTGTGGTGTTTTCTAGCAGATGGGCCTCCCCTAAACTTCGCTGGAAAGTTGGATTGGGCCCGCTGGAACCTGTAGGAAAAGTCCATAGTCAGTAAATGAGGCTCACCTGTGTTTGGGCCTCGGCTCCATTCCACCCTGGGTCCTCAGCAGTTCTTTTTCCGTCTCTCTCGGTGTTGTGTCCGTGAACTTGTCCAGGTAGAAGGAGTCCCAAGCACTTTGTTTATAAATTAAGTCCTGTTCCTTGTCAAAAGATGACAAAAAGAAGAGAGGAGAAAAGAGGGGGGCCTTCCAGTCCACAGATTCCGGCCTCCGATCAATAAAAGTGTGATTTAAGCAGGCTTCTACACCAGGTAAGACCTCACTGACATACTAAAACCAAATTTTTATTAAGGAAATTTAAAAAGGCTCAAAAAGCCAATTGCGGACGAAATTAAGTCCAATAAAACCAATTTTCGAAAAGTCCACAGGGTTGGAATTATATTCCACCCTTTGAGACCAAAAAGTTTAGTCAAAAAGGCTCCGTTTGGGCCCAATACAGCTTTTACCCCTAACGTTTCGCAGCCTGTTGCTGCTTCATCAGAGGGAGTACCAGCGAGGAATGGTCAGGTGTGTTAATGAGGATCCTGGAGGTGGGAGTGAAGTCCCACCCCCAGGAGCTCATTGGTTAGTACCACTCTGGGTGTAATTTAGGTGACCCATCTGCCTGAATGAAAATAATTGTATAAAGAATAAAAAAATAAAAAAGTACAGCCAAAATCAAAATTAATTAATTACTGGGTAGGGGAGTGGGGCCCGTGAGGGAGTCTTGGGGCTGTCGCGGGCCAATGGGGAGAACCCGACACCGGGTAATATCCGGAGCAGGAACGTGATCAGGGAGAAAAATATATATATATAAAAAAATATATAAAAAGAAATATGTTTTTTTCAAAAAACAGCAAAATTAAAAAACATGTATAAGATGAAGAGTAACAGTCTATTGAATCCGGGCTGGATTTGGGTGTTTCTGGTGGAGTAGGTACCGTTCATGAATCATTCTGAAAAAAAACAAAAGCAAAATGGGAAGAGGGGAAGAAAAGGGGAGGGGAGAGAGGGAGGAGGAGAGACAAGGCCCCTGTTCCTATTATGATGGACCCCTGGTTGAGGTTAGGTAAGGTGGTTTTCGAGTTGGTCTATCTAGACCTTATAACTGTGCATCATGAAGTAGGGGATTAAAACTCAGAAGGGGAAGAGGGATTTTTATCCCTAATTCATCTCTGGTTGAGGTTAGGATTCTATGTCCCGATCAGGGTTAGGGATGTGGAATTGAGTCCGGTCCCGAAAGGGTCCAGACGGTGCTCGGTCCATCCCTCCACCCCTGCCACTTGTCCCCCGCTGGACACGTCTACGGGAAGGCAGCCGCCCTCTCCCGTGACGCACCACCGTCCAGCCTTCTGAGTCCATCCGGGACCCCATGGATTTTTTTTCTATCTCTTGATGTCGCCTTTGTTATCTTTATTTAATAATTGTTTTAATGTGCTATTTATTCCAGTTAGATATGTAAATTATGTGTATATGAATTTACAATCACAAACAAGGCGAGAAAAAAAGAAAAAGTAAAAAAAATTAAATGAAATTTGTTTTTAAACAAAAATAGATGAAATTAATAAAATTGTTTAATTTTTAATAAGTGAAAACCAATGAATTAATGTGCCCACTGCCGCGACGTTTCGACCCAAGATAGGTCTTCCTCAGGCTGGGGCACAATGAATAAGCTGGGAATGCACAGAGAGAGAGAGAGATGTTGCCTCTTCAACGGTCAGCTCCCAAATGAGCTCCTCTCTACTGTGCAGCCTTTTATAGGCTTGGTTTCCAACGTGAGTTTTTTTCGAATTTTAGGTTAGGCAATGTATTTTGAAATGGCTAGGATGGTTTTAGACTAAAATGAATGTGTGTTTTTTAACCTTTGTAATAAAATTGCATGAAATGTATTTTTATTTTGTATATTATGTGAATTTTCAAAAAACTGTATTTTTAAGTGATGTATATGAGATTTTAAATTTGCATTTTTATGTTTTAAATCCAATCGTGTTTTTATGAATTTTTAAGTGACGTATATTAGATTTTAAATTTGCATTTTTATGTGTTAAATCCAATCGTGTTTTTATGAATTTTGGTGAGTTATATAGAGAAATGAGTTTATGATTTGAAAATTGTATTTGTGTTTTTAGCCAAATTGTGTTTTTATGCTTCTTGGAGTTATGTATTTAATCAACATGTATTTGTAGGGGTTTTAATAAATTTTGATTTAATAACATGGGCTAGGGTTAGGGTAAATAATTGGGTTGGGGCCACAATCATAGTGGTTAGGGTTAGGGCAAAATATGGGGGTTGGGTTAAAATTAAATCGTAGTGGTTAGGGTTAGGGCAAAATATGGGGGTTGGGTTAAGGGAAACTAAAGTTGGGAGTCCGGTCCCCGAAGGGGGCCGGGCTCCAATGCACTGTCCATACCTGCTCCCATCCCGGGCGGCAAGGCCCCCCACGGCATGCCCCAAAAGGCTGTGATCGTCCAACGGACCGGTGATGATGTCCCAATCCGTCTCCAGAAGTCACCCACACCTAGGTTTTCACTATAATCCTTATGTTATTGTATTATCTTTTTATTGTCTCATTAATTTGACCTCATTGTGTATTTTGATTTTTTAAGGTAATATTTAAGGACACATCATCAGTAGTGGACCCTGGAATCATCGGATGTTTCGGCCATTAACACTAGACATCCTCATCCAAGGAAGGCCCTCCCAAGGTTGATCACGCCTTGGAGTGTGTCATCAATTAAATAAGATAATGGTAATTAATTAATGCCTTTCTGGGCTTTAATTTTTAAAGTTTTAGGCCCTATTTGGGTTCATGGCAATCCAACGTATGTCCGTGACTTTGAGAATTTCACTCAAGAGCCACCCCGGGCGGTCTGCGCTTGGGGGGACGAAGGCAGTGTCCAAAGGTCGCCTGCGAATGCCCCAGCCGCGGAGACATGGAGGTCTCCGATTGATTGCATGTCTGCGCTTGGGGGGACGAAGGCAGTGCCCGAAGGCCGCCTGCGACTACCCCAGCCACGGAGACACGGAGGTCTCCGATTGATTGCATGATCCATATGTCCTGCTTAACTCACAATTATTAGCTTTTAACTTATGCAAATTAAAAGTATTAATATCATCACATAAATGCTTCTCCTTCATTCGTTTCCTATATTTTTGTTATCATGTATTCCCACATACCTGCACCTTGTTCTACGAATGAGACTTCCTCCCTGGCCTGTCTGCCACCTGCTCTCTGTGCTCCATGTGCTCCGTCTGGTTTGACTTCCTGGTTCCCATCCTGCACTTGGTCGATATCCAGGGCAACCACTGTTGTGTCCTTGAACTGCCATCTTGAAATCCAGTCGCCATCTTGGATCATTAGCTTTAGCCATAGCTCCATGTTAGCTTCCATATTAGCATCAACAAAACTCAATATAAAGTTGACTAATCCCATGTACATATTGTCCTTTATCATATGTCACTGTCATATAATTGTTAGCATTAACTTAGCTGTGTGGTTAGGGTTAGGACCGGCGAGGGGGCCGGGACACCCCCAGCCCAGTGGCCAAAAAACCCCCTGAGGAAGCCCCCAGGGAACCCCACGCCACCCAAGCGGGCGGACAGGCGGCACTGGCTGGTTAGGGGAAACTAAAGTTGGGAGTCCGGTCCCCGAAGGGGGCCGGGCTCCAATGCACTGTCCATACCTGCTCCCATCCCGGGCGGCAAGGCCCCCCACGGCATGCCCCAAAAGGCTGTGATCGTCCAACGGACCGGTGATGATGTCCCAATCCGTCTCCAGAAGTCACCCACACCTAGGTTTTCACTATAATCCTTATGTTATTGTATTATCTTTTTATTGTCTCATTAATTTGACCTCATTGTGTATTTTGATTTTTTAAGGTAATATTTAAGGACACATCATCAGTAGTGGACCCTGGAATCATCGGATGTTTCGGCCATTAACACTAGACATCCTCATCCAAGGAAGGCCCTCCCAAGGTTGATCACGCCTTGGAGTGTGTCATCAATTAAATAAGATAATGGTAATTAATTAATGCCTTTCTGGGCTTTAATTTTTAAAGTTTTAGGCCCTATTTGGGTTCATGGCAATCCAACGTATGTCCGTGACTTTGAGAATTTCACTCAAGAGCCACCCCGGGCGGTCTGCGCTTGGGGGGACGAAGGCAGTGTCCAAAGGTCGCCTGCGAATGCCCCAGCCGCGGAGACATGGAGGTCTCCGATTGATTGCATGTCTGCGCTTGGGGGGACGAAGGCAGTGCCCGAAGGCCGCCTGCGACTACCCCAGCCACGGAGACACGGAGGTCTCCGATTGATTGCATGATCCATATGTCCTGCTTAACTCACAATTATTAGCTTTTAACTTATGCAAATTAAAAGTATTAATATCATCACATAAATGCTTCTCCTTCATTCGTTTCCTATATTTTTGTTATCATGTATTCCCACATACCTGCACCTTGTTCTACGAATGAGACTTCCTCCCTGGCCTGTCTGCCACCTGCTCTCTGTGCTCCATGTGCTCCGTCTGGTTTGACTTCCTGGTTCCCATCCTGCACTTGGTCGATATCCAGGGCAACCACTGTTGTGTCCTTGAACTGCCATCTTGAAATCCAGTCGCCATCTTGGATCATTAGCTTTAGCCATAGCTCCATGTTAGCTTCCATATTAGCATCAACAAAACTCAATATAAAGTTGACTAATCCCATGTACATATTGTCCTTTATCATATGTCACTGTCATATAATTGTTAGCATTAACTTAGCTGTGTGGTTAGGGTTAGGACCGGCGAGGGGGCCGGGACACCCCCAGCCCAGTGGCCAAAAAACCCCCTGAGGAAGCCCCCAGGGAACCCCACGCCACCCAAGCGGGCGGACAGGCGGCACTGGCTGGTTAGGGGAAACTAAAGTTGGGAGTCCGGTCCCCGAAGGGGGCCGGGCTCCAATGCACTGTCCATACCTGCTCCCATCCCGGGCGGCAAGGCCCCCCACGGCATGCCCCAAAAGGCTGTGATCGTCCAACGGACCGGTGATGATGTCCCAATCCGTCTCCAGAAGTCACCCACACCTAGGTTTTCACTATAATCCTTATGTTATTGTATTATCTTTTTATTGTCTCATTAATTTGACCTCATTGTGTATTTTGATTTTTTAAGGTAATATTTAAGGACACATCATCAGTAGTGGACCCTGGAATCATCGGATGTTTCGGCCATTAACACTAGACATCCTCATCCAAGGAAGGCCCTCCCAAGGTTGATCACGCCTTGGAGTGTGTCATCAATTAAATAAGATAATGGTAATTAATTAATGCCTTTCTGGGCTTTAATTTTTAAAGTTTTAGGCCCTATTTGGGTTCATGGCAATCCAACGTATGTCCGTGACTTTGAGAATTTCACTCAAGAGCCACCCCGGGCGGTCTGCGCTTGGGGGGACGAAGGCAGTGTCCAAAGGTCGCCTGCGAATGCCCCAGCCGCGGAGACATGGAGGTCTCCGATTGATTGCATGTCTGCGCTTGGGGGGACGAAGGCAGTGCCCGAAGGCCGCCTGCGACTACCCCAGCCACGGAGACACGGAGGTCTCCGATTGATTGCATGATCCATATGTCCTGCTTAACTCACAATTATTAGCTTTTAACTTATGCAAATTAAAAGTATTAATATCATCACATAAATGCTTCTCCTTCATTCGTTTCCTATATTTTTGTTATCATGTATTCCCACATACCTGCACCTTGTTCTACGAATGAGACTTCCTCCCTGGCCTGTCTGCCACCTGCTCTCTGTGCTCCATGTGCTCCGTCTGGTTTGACTTCCTGGTTCCCATCCTGCACTTGGTCGATATCCAGGGCAACCACTGTTGTGTCCTTGAACTGCCATCTTGAAATCCAGTCGCCATCTTGGATCATTAGCTTTAGCCATAGCTCCATGTTAGCTTCCATATTAGCATCAACAAAACTCAATATAAAGTTGACTAATCCCATGTACATATTGTCCTTTATCATATGTCACTGTCATATAATTGTTAGCATTAACTTAGCTGTGTGGTTAGGGTTAGGACCGGCGAGGGGGCCGGGACACCCCCAGCCCAGTGGCCAAAAAACCCCCTGAGGAAGCCCCCAGGGAACCCCACGCCACCCAAGCGGGCGGACAGGCGGCACTGGCTGGTTAGGGGAAACTAAAGTTGGGAGTCCGGTCCCCGAAGGGGGCCGGGCTCCAATGCACTGTCCATACCTGCTCCCATCCCGGGCGGCAAGGCCCCCCACGGCATGCCCCAAAAGGCTGTGATCGTCCAACGGACCGGTGATGATGTCCCAATCCGTCTCCAGAAGTCACCCACACCTAGGTTTTCACTATAATCCTTATGTTATTGTATTATCTTTTTATTGTCTCATTAATTTGACCTCATTGTGTATTTTGATTTTTTAAGGTAATATTTAAGGACACATCATCAGTAGTGGACCCTGGAATCATCGGATGTTTCGGCCATTAACACTAGACATCCTCATCCAAGGAAGGCCCTCCCAAGGTTGATCACGCCTTGGAGTGTGTCATCAATTAAATAAGATAATGGTAATTAATTAATGCCTTTCTGGGCTTTAATTTTTAAAGTTTTAGGCCCTATTTGGGTTCATGGCAATCCAACGTATGTCCGTGACTTTGAGAATTTCACTCAAGAGCCACCCCGGGCGGTCTGCGCTTGGGGGGACGAAGGCAGTGTCCAAAGGTCGCCTGCGAATGCCCCAGCCGCGGAGACATGGAGGTCTCCGATTGATTGCATGTCTGCGCTTGGGGGGACGAAGGCAGTGCCCGAAGGCCGCCTGCGACTACCCCAGCCACGGAGACACGGAGGTCTCCGATTGATTGCATGATCCATATGTCCTGCTTAACTCACAATTATTAGCTTTTAACTTATGCAAATTAAAAGTATTAATATCATCACATAAATGCTTCTCCTTCATTCGTTTCCTATATTTTTGTTATCATGTATTCCCACATACCTGCACCTTGTTCTACGAATGAGACTTCCTCCCTGGCCTGTCTGCCACCTGCTCTCTGTGCTCCATGTGCTCCGTCTGGTTTGACTTCCTGGTTCCCATCCTGCACTTGGTCGATATCCAGGGCAACCACTGTTGTGTCCTTGAACTGCCATCTTGAAATCCAGTCGCCATCTTGGATCATTAGCTTTAGCCATAGCTCCATGTTAGCTTCCATATTAGCATCAACAAAACTCAATATAAAGTTGACTAATCCCATGTACATATTGTCCTTTATCATATGTCACTGTCATATAATTGTTAGCATTAACTTAGCTGTGTGGTTAGGGTTAGGACCGGCGAGGGGGCCGGGACACCCCCAGCCCAGTGGCCAAAAAACCCCCTGAGGAAGCCCCCAGGGAACCCCACGCCACCCAAGCGGGCGGACAGGCGGCACTGGCTGGTTAGGGGAAACTAAAGTTGGGAGTCCGGTCCCCGAAGGGGGCCGGGCTCCAATGCACTGTCCATACCTGCTCCCATCCCGGGCGGCAAGGCCCCCCACGGCATGCCCCAAAAGGCTGTGATCGTCCAACGGACCGGTGATGATGTCCCAATCCGTCTCCAGAAGTCACCCACACCTAGGTTTTCACTATAATCCTTATGTTATTGTATTATCTTTTTATTGTCTCATTAATTTGACCTCATTGTGTATTTTGATTTTTTAAGGTAATATTTAAGGACACATCATCAGTAGTGGACCCTGGAATCATCGGATGTTTCGGCCATTAACACTAGACATCCTCATCCAAGGAAGGCCCTCCCAAGGTTGATCACGCCTTGGAGTGTGTCATCAATTAAATAAGATAATGGTAATTAATTAATGCCTTTCTGGGCTTTAATTTTTAAAGTTTTAGGCCCTATTTGGGTTCATGGCAATCCAACGTATGTCCGTGACTTTGAGAATTTCACTCAAGAGCCACCCCGGGCGGTCTGCGCTTGGGGGGACGAAGGCAGTGTCCAAAGGTCGCCTGCGAATGCCCCAGCCGCGGAGACATGGAGGTCTCCGATTGATTGCATGTCTGCGCTTGGGGGGACGAAGGCAGTGCCCGAAGGCCGCCTGCGACTACCCCAGCCACGGAGACACGGAGGTCTCCGATTGATTGCATGATCCATATGTCCTGCTTAACTCACAATTATTAGCTTTTAACTTATGCAAATTAAAAGTATTAATATCATCACATAAATGCTTCTCCTTCATTCGTTTCCTATATTTTTGTTATCATGTATTCCCACATACCTGCACCTTGTTCTACGAATGAGACTTCCTCCCTGGCCTGTCTGCCACCTGCTCTCTGTGCTCCATGTGCTCCGTCTGGTTTGACTTCCTGGTTCCCATCCTGCACTTGGTCGATATCCAGGGCAACCACTGTTGTGTCCTTGAACTGCCATCTTGAAATCCAGTCGCCATCTTGGATCATTAGCTTTAGCCATAGCTCCATGTTAGCTTCCATATTAGCATCAACAAAACTCAATATAAAGTTGACTAATCCCATGTACATATTGTCCTTTATCATATGTCACTGTCATATAATTGTTAGCATTAACTTAGCTGTGTGGTTAGGGTTAGGACCGGCGAGGGGGCCGGGACACCCCCAGCCCAGTGGCCAAAAAACCCCCTGAGGAAGCCCCCAGGGAACCCCACGCCACCCAAGCGGGCGGACAGGCGGCACTGGCTGGTTAGGGGAAACTAAAGTTGGGAGTCCGGTCCCCGAAGGGGGCCGGGCTCCAATGCACTGTCCATACCTGCTCCCATCCCGGGCGGCAAGGCCCCCCACGGCATGCCCCAAAAGGCTGTGATCGTCCAACGGACCGGTGATGATGTCCCAATCCGTCTCCAGAAGTCACCCACACCTAGGTTTTCACTATAATCCTTATGTTATTGTATTATCTTTTTATTGTCTCATTAATTTGACCTCATTGTGTATTTTGATTTTTTAAGGTAATATTTAAGGACACATCATCAGTAGTGGACCCTGGAATCATCGGATGTTTCGGCCATTAACACTAGACATCCTCATCCAAGGAAGGCCCTCCCAAGGTTGATCACGCCTTGGAGTGTGTCATCAATTAAATAAGATAATGGTAATTAATTAATGCCTTTCTGGGCTTTAATTTTTAAAGTTTTAGGCCCTATTTGGGTTCATGGCAATCCAACGTATGTCCGTGACTTTGAGAATTTCACTCAAGAGCCACCCCGGGCGGTCTGCGCTTGGGGGGACGAAGGCAGTGTCCAAAGGTCGCCTGCGAATGCCCCAGCCGCGGAGACATGGAGGTCTCCGATTGATTGCATGTCTGCGCTTGGGGGGACGAAGGCAGTGCCCGAAGGCCGCCTGCGACTACCCCAGCCACGGAGACACGGAGGTCTCCGATTGATTGCATGATCCATATGTCCTGCTTAACTCACAATTATTAGCTTTTAACTTATGCAAATTAAAAGTATTAATATCATCACATAAATGCTTCTCCTTCATTCGTTTCCTATATTTTTGTTATCATGTATTCCCACATACCTGCACCTTGTTCTACGAATGAGACTTCCTCCCTGGCCTGTCTGCCACCTGCTCTCTGTGCTCCATGTGCTCCGTCTGGTTTGACTTCCTGGTTCCCATCCTGCACTTGGTCGATATCCAGGGCAACCACTGTTGTGTCCTTGAACTGCCATCTTGAAATCCAGTCGCCATCTTGGATCATTAGCTTTAGCCATAGCTCCATGTTAGCTTCCATATTAGCATCAACAAAACTCAATATAAAGTTGACTAATCCCATGTACATATTGTCCTTTATCATATGTCACTGTCATATAATTGTTAGCATTAACTTAGCTGTGTGGTTAGGGTTAGGACCGGCGAGGGGGCCGGGACACCCCCAGCCCAGTGGCCAAAAAACCCCCTGAGGAAGCCCCCAGGGAACCCCACGCCACCCAAGCGGGCGGACAGGCGGCACTGGCTGGTTAGGGGAAACTAAAGTTGGGAGTCCGGTCCCCGAAGGGGGCCGGGCTCCAATGCACTGTCCATACCTGCTCCCATCCCGGGCGGCAAGGCCCCCCACGGCATGCCCCAAAAGGCTGTGATCGTCCAACGGACCGGTGATGATGTCCCAATCCGTCTCCAGAAGTCACCCACACCTAGGTTTTCACTATAATCCTTATGTTATTGTATTATCTTTTTATTGTCTCATTAATTTGACCTCATTGTGTATTTTGATTTTTTAAGGTAATATTTAAGGACACATCATCAGTAGTGGACCCTGGAATCATCGGATGTTTCGGCCATTAACACTAGACATCCTCATCCAAGGAAGGCCCTCCCAAGGTTGATCACGCCTTGGAGTGTGTCATCAATTAAATAAGATAATGGTAATTAATTAATGCCTTTCTGGGCTTTAATTTTTAAAGTTTTAGGCCCTATTTGGGTTCATGGCAATCCAACGTATGTCCGTGACTTTGAGAATTTCACTCAAGAGCCACCCCGGGCGGTCTGCGCTTGGGGGGACGAAGGCAGTGTCCAAAGGTCGCCTGCGAATGCCCCAGCCGCGGAGACATGGAGGTCTCCGATTGATTGCATGTCTGCGCTTGGGGGGACGAAGGCAGTGCCCGAAGGCCGCCTGCGACTACCCCAGCCACGGAGACACGGAGGTCTCCGATTGATTGCATGATCCATATGTCCTGCTTAACTCACAATTATTAGCTTTTAACTTATGCAAATTAAAAGTATTAATATCATCACATAAATGCTTCTCCTTCATTCGTTTCCTATATTTTTGTTATCATGTATTCCCACATACCTGCACCTTGTTCTACGAATGAGACTTCCTCCCTGGCCTGTCTGCCACCTGCTCTCTGTGCTCCATGTGCTCCGTCTGGTTTGACTTCCTGGTTCCCATCCTGCACTTGGTCGATATCCAGGGCAACCACTGTTGTGTCCTTGAACTGCCATCTTGAAATCCAGTCGCCATCTTGGATCATTAGCTTTAGCCATAGCTCCATGTTAGCTTCCATATTAGCATCAACAAAACTCAATATAAAGTTGACTAATCCCATGTACATATTGTCCTTTATCATATGTCACTGTCATATAATTGTTAGCATTAACTTAGCTGTGTGGTTAGGGTTAGGACCGGCGAGGGGGCCGGGACACCCCCAGCCCAGTGGCCAAAAAACCCCCTGAGGAAGCCCCCAGGGAACCCCACGCCACCCAAGCGGGCGGACAGGCGGCACTGGCTGGTTAGGGGAAACTAAAGTTGGGAGTCCGGTCCCCGAAGGGGGCCGGGCTCCAATGCACTGTCCATACCTGCTCCCATCCCGGGCGGCAAGGCCCCCCACGGCATGCCCCAAAAGGCTGTGATCGTCCAACGGACCGGTGATGATGTCCCAATCCGTCTCCAGAAGTCACCCACACCTAGGTTTTCACTATAATCCTTATGTTATTGTATTATCTTTTTATTGTCTCATTAATTTGACCTCATTGTGTATTTTGATTTTTTAAGGTAATATTTAAGGACACATCATCAGTAGTGGACCCTGGAATCATCGGATGTTTCGGCCATTAACACTAGACATCCTCATCCAAGGAAGGCCCTCCCAAGGTTGATCACGCCTTGGAGTGTGTCATCAATTAAATAAGATAATGGTAATTAATTAATGCCTTTCTGGGCTTTAATTTTTAAAGTTTTAGGCCCTATTTGGGTTCATGGCAATCCAACGTATGTCCGTGACTTTGAGAATTTCACTCAAGAGCCACCCCGGGCGGTCTGCGCTTGGGGGGACGAAGGCAGTGTCCAAAGGTCGCCTGCGAATGCCCCAGCCGCGGAGACATGGAGGTCTCCGATTGATTGCATGTCTGCGCTTGGGGGGACGAAGGCAGTGCCCGAAGGCCGCCTGCGACTACCCCAGCCACGGAGACACGGAGGTCTCCGATTGATTGCATGATCCATATGTCCTGCTTAACTCACAATTATTAGCTTTTAACTTATGCAAATTAAAAGTATTAATATCATCACATAAATGCTTCTCCTTCATTCGTTTCCTATATTTTTGTTATCATGTATTCCCACATACCTGCACCTTGTTCTACGAATGAGACTTCCTCCCTGGCCTGTCTGCCACCTGCTCTCTGTGCTCCATGTGCTCCGTCTGGTTTGACTTCCTGGTTCCCATCCTGCACTTGGTCGATATCCAGGGCAACCACTGTTGTGTCCTTGAACTGCCATCTTGAAATCCAGTCGCCATCTTGGATCATTAGCTTTAGCCATAGCTCCATGTTAGCTTCCATATTAGCATCAACAAAACTCAATATAAAGTTGACTAATCCCATGTACATATTGTCCTTTATCATATGTCACTGTCATATAATTGTTAGCATTAACTTAGCTGTGTGGTTAGGGTTAGGACCGGCGAGGGGGCCGGGACACCCCCAGCCCAGTGGCCAAAAAACCCCCTGAGGAAGCCCCCAGGGAACCCCACGCCACCCAAGCGGGCGGACAGGCGGCACTGGCTGGTTAGGGGAAACTAAAGTTGGGAGTCCGGTCCCCGAAGGGGGCCGGGCTCCAATGCACTGTCCATACCTGCTCCCATCCCGGGCGGCAAGGCCCCCCACGGCATGCCCCAAAAGGCTGTGATCGTCCAACGGACCGGTGATGATGTCCCAATCCGTCTCCAGAAGTCACCCACACCTAGGTTTTCACTATAATCCTTATGTTATTGTATTATCTTTTTATTGTCTCATTAATTTGACCTCATTGTGTATTTTGATTTTTTAAGGTAATATTTAAGGACACATCATCAGTAGTGGACCCTGGAATCATCGGATGTTTCGGCCATTAACACTAGACATCCTCATCCAAGGAAGGCCCTCCCAAGGTTGATCACGCCTTGGAGTGTGTCATCAATTAAATAAGATAATGGTAATTAATTAATGCCTTTCTGGGCTTTAATTTTTAAAGTTTTAGGCCCTATTTGGGTTCATGGCAATCCAACGTATGTCCGTGACTTTGAGAATTTCACTCAAGAGCCACCCCGGGCGGTCTGCGCTTGGGGGGACGAAGGCAGTGTCCAAAGGTCGCCTGCGAATGCCCCAGCCGCGGAGACATGGAGGTCTCCGATTGATTGCATGTCTGCGCTTGGGGGGACGAAGGCAGTGCCCGAAGGCCGCCTGCGACTACCCCAGCCACGGAGACACGGAGGTCTCCGATTGATTGCATGATCCATATGTCCTGCTTAACTCACAATTATTAGCTTTTAACTTATGCAAATTAAAAGTATTAATATCATCACATAAATGCTTCTCCTTCATTCGTTTCCTATATTTTTGTTATCATGTATTCCCACATACCTGCACCTTGTTCTACGAATGAGACTTCCTCCCTGGCCTGTCTGCCACCTGCTCTCTGTGCTCCATGTGCTC
Organism: Aulonocara stuartgranti; assembly: GCF_965226115.1. NCBI lineage: Eukaryota > Metazoa > Chordata > Actinopteri > Cichliformes > Cichlidae > Aulonocara > Aulonocara stuartgranti. The sequence continues at coordinate 30,610 of NC_138952.1, read as the reverse complement.
CGTCTGGTTTGACTTCCTGGTTCCCATCCTGCACTTGGTCGATATCCAGGGCAACCACTGTTGTGTCCTTGAACTGCCATCTTGAAATCCAGTCGCCATCTTGGATCATTAGCTTTAGCCATAGCTCCATGTTAGCTTCCATATTAGCATCAACAAAACTCAATATAAAGTTGACTAATCCCATGTACATATTGTCCTTTATCATATGTCACTGTCATATAATTGTTAGCATTAACTTAGCTGTGTGGTTAGGGTTAGGACCGGCGAGGGGGCCGGGACACCCCCAGCCCAGTGGCCAAAAAACCCCCTGAGGAAGCCCCCAGGGAACCCCACGCCACCCAAGCGGGCGGACAGGCGGCACTGGCTGGTTAGGGGAAACTAAAGTTGGGAGTCCGGTCCCCGAAGGGGGCCGGGCTCCAATGCACTGTCCATACCTGCTCCCATCCCGGGCGGCAAGGCCCCCCACGGCATGCCCCAAAAGGCTGTGATCGTCCAACGGACCGGTGATGATGTCCCAATCCGTCTCCAGAAGTCACCCACACCTAGGTTTTCACTATAATCCTTATGTTATTGTATTATCTTTTTATTGTCTCATTAATTTGACCTCATTGTGTATTTTGATTTTTTAAGGTAATATTTAAGGACACATCATCAGTAGTGGACCCTGGAATCATCGGATGTTTCGGCCATTAACACTAGACATCCTCATCCAAGGAAGGCCCTCCCAAGGTTGATCACGCCTTGGAGTGTGTCATCAATTAAATAAGATAATGGTAATTAATTAATGCCTTTCTGGGCTTTAATTTTTAAAGTTTTAGGCCCTATTTGGGTTCATGGCAATCCAACGTATGTCCGTGACTTTGAGAATTTCACTCAAGAGCCACCCCGGGCGGTCTGCGCTTGGGGGGACGAAGGCAGTGTCCAAAGGTCGCCTGCGAATGCCCCAGCCGCGGAGACATGGAGGTCTCCGATTGATTGCATGTCTGCGCTTGGGGGGACGAAGGCAGTGCCCGAAGGCCGCCTGCGACTACCCCAGCCACGGAGACACGGAGGTCTCCGATTGATTGCATGATCCATATGTCCTGCTTAACTCACAATTATTAGCTTTTAACTTATGCAAATTAAAAGTATTAATATCATCACATAAATGCTTCTCCTTCATTCGTTTCCTATATTTTTGTTATCATGTATTCCCACATACCTGCACCTTGTTCTACGAATGAGACTTCCTCCCTGGCCTGTCTGCCACCTGCTCTCTGTGCTCCATGTGCTCCGTCTGGTTTGACTTCCTGGTTCCCATCCTGCACTTGGTCGATATCCAGGGCAACCACTGTTGTGTCCTTGAACTGCCATCTTGAAATCCAGTCGCCATCTTGGATCATTAGCTTTAGCCATAGCTCCATGTTAGCTTCCATATTAGCATCAACAAAACTCAATATAAAGTTGACTAATCCCATGTACATATTGTCCTTTATCATATGTCACTGTCATATAATTGTTAGCATTAACTTAGCTGTGTGGTTAGGGTTAGGACCGGCGAGGGGGCCGGGACACCCCCAGCCCAGTGGCCAAAAAACCCCCTGAGGAAGCCCCCAGGGAACCCCACGCCACCCAAGCGGGCGGACAGGCGGCACTGGCTGGTTAGGGGAAACTAAAGTTGGGAGTCCGGTCCCCGAAGGGGGCCGGGCTCCAATGCACTGTCCATACCTGCTCCCATCCCGGGCGGCAAGGCCCCCCACGGCATGCCCCAAAAGGCTGTGATCGTCCAACGGACCGGTGATGATGTCCCAATCCGTCTCCAGAAGTCACCCACACCTAGGTTTTCACTATAATCCTTATGTTATTGTATTATCTTTTTATTGTCTCATTAATTTGACCTCATTGTGTATTTTGATTTTTTAAGGTAATATTTAAGGACACATCATCAGTAGTGGACCCTGGAATCATCGGATGTTTCGGCCATTAACACTAGACATCCTCATCCAAGGAAGGCCCTCCCAAGGTTGATCACGCCTTGGAGTGTGTCATCAATTAAATAAGATAATGGTAATTAATTAATGCCTTTCTGGGCTTTAATTTTTAAAGTTTTAGGCCCTATTTGGGTTCATGGCAATCCAACGTATGTCCGTGACTTTGAGAATTTCACTCAAGAGCCACCCCGGGCGGTCTGCGCTTGGGGGGTTAGGGGTTAGGGGTTAGGGTTAGGGTTAGGGTTAGGGGTTAGGGTTAGGGGGGGTTAGGGGGGGGTTAGGGTTAGGGGGTTAGGGGTTAGGGGGGGGTTAGGGTTAGGTTAGGGGAAATTGAAACTCCTCCCTCGTTTAAGAGGGCAGGAGTATGTGCACGCTCCGCACCATGACCCTTCCCGAGACCCGTTACGTTATCGCCACCCCATCTACCGTATCCGGCAATCCCCAGATCCGAATCGAGGTAAGTACCGTCCTTTTCTTTTTCAGGTTCAGGTAAGTACCAAATTGTGTTTAATTTTGCCGAATTTGTGTTTTATTTGTCCTGTTTTTTAGGTTTTTAACTGTTTTTTAATAAAATTTGTCTTTGCTCAATGAATTTAGTCTCTGTGTCGTTTTTATTTCCAATTCTTAGGCTTTTAAACTGTTTTTATCCATAAATTATCCAATTTTTAGGTTATAGATTTATGATAGTCCATATACTAGGTTTTTAATTTTTTAGGCCAGTAAATCAATACATAAATGAAAAAACATCAAAAGAAATCCCCCCCGAAAATAACAAACTAAAATAACAAACTAAAATAACAAACAAAAACACGTTTTAGTGCTGACGCATGGCTGTAGCTACGTTTCGGCTGGATTGTGCCTTCTTCAGGCTGTGCACATGCGTCGCTGGCCAAATCAAAATGAAGAGACTCTTCTCTGCCCCTCCTTTTATATGTGCTGTGGCTCCTCCCTCCAGCAGCCGCTGAAAGTACCGGATGTACGTCACTTTGCTTTTTTTCTGTTTTTGTGTTTTTCTCTTTTTCTTTTTCTGATTTTTCCTTTTTCTTTTTTCTTGCTGCTTGCTTTTACTTAATCCTTTGCTTCCCTTCTTTCCTTCTCTCCTTTCCTACCTTTTCTTTGCCTTCTTCCCTTTGTCTCCTAATCCCTGAATCCCTTCCTTTTGCCTTAAAGTCCCTCCTTACTCTTCTCCCCTCCATTGACTTTCCCTTGACAGTCCCTGTTTTCTGGCCTATATTTGTCTTTGCTTTGGCTTTATTTCTGTGACTCTGTGGCCCATCTATAATTTTCCCTCTCTTGGGGTATTATCATCCGCAACTGGGGATGTTTTCTAATTTTCCCTCTCTTGGGTTTCTATTTTCCCTCTCTTGGGGTATCATCATCCGCAACTGGGGATGGAATTGGGGTACCTGCACAAAGGGGTCAGCATTGGGGTTGGGGTTAAGGTCAGGGCTTAGGCTGGGGATGGGACTAAAGATAGGGCATTAGTCATGGGGCTTGGTTAAGGTTAGGGTAAGGATGTGGGATGGGGATAGACTAGGCCAACTCGGCATTGGGGATCAAATTTGGGGTCCAAATTAGGGGTCAGAGGAATTCAATTAGGCATCCTGAGCGAGATGCAGAATAGAGGTAAGGGGTAACCGGATAAGGAATGGAAATGGCTTCGGCAACGGGCCCCAGTCAATCTGGGAAACCCAGCGGGTCCATGGCAGGACCTGGCGGGTAAGGTTAGGGGAAATTGAAACTCCTCCCTCGTTTAAGAGGGCAGGAGTATGTGCACGCTCCGCACCATGACCCTTCCCGAGACCCGTTACGTTATCGCCACCCCATCTACCGTATCCGGCAATCCCCAGATCCGAATCGAGGTAAGTACCGTCCTTTTCTTTTTCAGGTTCAGGTAAGTACCAAATTGTGTTTAATTTTGCCGAATTTGTGTTTTATTTGTCCTGTTTTTTAGGTTTTTAACTGTTTTTTAATAAAATTTGTCTTTGCTCAATGAATTTAGTCTCTGTGTCGTTTTTATTTCCAATTCTTAGGCTTTTAAACTGTTTTTATCCATAAATTATCCAATTTTTAGGTTATAGATTTATGATAGTCCATATACTAGGTTTTTAATTTTTTAGGCCAGTAAATCAATACATAAATGAAAAAACATCAAAAGAAATCCCCCCCGAAAATAACAAACTAAAATAACAAACTAAAATAACAAACAAAAACACGTTTTAGTGCTGACGCATGGCTGTAGCTACGTTTCGGCTGGATTGTGCCTTCTTCAGGCTGTGCACATGCGTCGCTGGCCAAATCAAAATGAAGAGACTCTTCTCTGCCCCTCCTTTTATATGTGCTGTGGCTCCTCCCTCCAGCAGCCGCTGAAAGTACCGGATGTACGTCACTTTGCTTTTTTTCTGTTTTTGTGTTTTTCTCTTTTTCTTTTTCTGATTTTTCCTTTTTCTTTTTTCTTGCTGCTTGCTTTTACTTAATCCTTTGCTTCCCTTCTTTCCTTCTCTCCTTTCCTACCTTTTCTTTGCCTTCTTCCCTTTGTCTCCTAATCCCTGAATCCCTTCCTTTTGCCTTAAAGTCCCTCCTTACTCTTCTCCCCTCCATTGACTTTCCCTTGACAGTCCCTGTTTTCTGGCCTATATTTGTCTTTGCTTTGGCTTTATTTCTGTGACTCTGTGGCCCATCTATAATTTTCCCTCTCTTGGGGTATTATCATCCGCAACTGGGGATGTTTTCTAATTTTCCCTCTCTTGGGTTTCTATTTTCCCTCTCTTGGGGTATCATCATCCGCAACTGGGGATGGAATTGGGGTACCTGCACAAAGGGGTCAGCATTGGGGTTGGGGTTAAGGTCAGGGCTTAGGCTGGGGATGGGACTAAAGATAGGGCATTAGTCATGGGGCTTGGTTAAGGTTAGGGTAAGGATGTGGGATGGGGATAGACTAGGCCAACTCGGCATTGGGGATCAAATTTGGGGTCCAAATTAGGGGTCAGAGGAATTCAATTAGGCATCCTGAGCGAGATGCAGAATAGAGGTAAGGGGTAACCGGATAAGGAATGGAAATGGCTTCGGCAACGGGCCCCAGTCAATCTGGGAAACCCAGCGGGTCCATGGCAGGACCTGGCGGGTAAGGTTAGGGGAAATTGAAACTCCTCCCTCGTTTAAGAGGGCAGGAGTATGTGCACGCTCCGCACCATGACCCTTCCCGAGACCCGTTACGTTATCGCCACCCCATCTACCGTATCCGGCAATCCCCAGATCCGAATCGAGGTAAGTACCGTCCTTTTCTTTTTCAGGTTCAGGTAAGTACCAAATTGTGTTTAATTTTGCCGAATTTGTGTTTTATTTGTCCTGTTTTTTAGGTTTTTAACTGTTTTTTAATAAAATTTGTCTTTGCTCAATGAATTTAGTCTCTGTGTCGTTTTTATTTCCAATTCTTAGGCTTTTAAACTGTTTTTATCCATAAATTATCCAATTTTTAGGTTATAGATTTATGATAGTCCATATACTAGGTTTTTAATTTTTTAGGCCAGTAAATCAATACATAAATGAAAAAACATCAAAAGAAATCCCCCCCGAAAATAACAAACTAAAATAACAAACTAAAATAACAAACAAAAACACGTTTTAGTGCTGACGCATGGCTGTAGCTACGTTTCGGCTGGATTGTGCCTTCTTCAGGCTGTGCACATGCGTCGCTGGCCAAATCAAAATGAAGAGACTCTTCTCTGCCCCTCCTTTTATATGTGCTGTGGCTCCTCCCTCCAGCAGCCGCTGAAAGTACCGGATGTACGTCACTTTGCTTTTTTTCTGTTTTTGTGTTTTTCTCTTTTTCTTTTTCTGATTTTTCCTTTTTCTTTTTTCTTGCTGCTTGCTTTTACTTAATCCTTTGCTTCCCTTCTTTCCTTCTCTCCTTTCCTACCTTTTCTTTGCCTTCTTCCCTTTGTCTCCTAATCCCTGAATCCCTTCCTTTTGCCTTAAAGTCCCTCCTTACTCTTCTCCCCTCCATTGACTTTCCCTTGACAGTCCCTGTTTTCTGGCCTATATTTGTCTTTGCTTTGGCTTTATTTCTGTGACTCTGTGGCCCATCTATAATTTTCCCTCTCTTGGGGTATTATCATCCGCAACTGGGGATGTTTTCTAATTTTCCCTCTCTTGGGTTTCTATTTTCCCTCTCTTGGGGTATCATCATCCGCAACTGGGGATGGAATTGGGGTACCTGCACAAAGGGGTCAGCATTGGGGTTGGGGTTAAGGTCAGGGCTTAGGCTGGGGATGGGACTAAAGATAGGGCATTAGTCATGGGGCTTGGTTAAGGTTAGGGTAAGGATGTGGGATGGGGATAGACTAGGCCAACTCGGCATTGGGGATCAAATTTGGGGTCCAAATTAGGGGTCAGAGGAATTCAATTAGGCATCCTGAGCGAGATGCAGAATAGAGGTAAGGGGTAACCGGATAAGGAATGGAAATGGCTTCGGCAACGGGCCCCAGTCAATCTGGGAAACCCAGCGGGTCCATGGCAGGACCTGGCGGGTAAGGTTAGGGGAAATTGAAACTCCTCCCTCGTTTAAGAGGGCAGGAGTATGTGCACGCTCCGCACCATGACCCTTCCCGAGACCCGTTACGTTATCGCCACCCCATCTACCGTATCCGGCAATCCCCAGATCCGAATCGAGGTAAGTACCGTCCTTTTCTTTTTCAGGTTCAGGTAAGTACCAAATTGTGTTTAATTTTGCCGAATTTGTGTTTTATTTGTCCTGTTTTTTAGGTTTTTAACTGTTTTTTAATAAAATTTGTCTTTGCTCAATGAATTTAGTCTCTGTGTCGTTTTTATTTCCAATTCTTAGGCTTTTAAACTGTTTTTATCCATAAATTATCCAATTTTTAGGTTATAGATTTATGATAGTCCATATACTAGGTTTTTAATTTTTTAGGCCAGTAAATCAATACATAAATGAAAAAACATCAAAAGAAATCCCCCCCGAAAATAACAAACTAAAATAACAAACTAAAATAACAAACAAAAACACGTTTTAGTGCTGACGCATGGCTGTAGCTACGTTTCGGCTGGATTGTGCCTTCTTCAGGCTGTGCACATGCGTCGCTGGCCAAATCAAAATGAAGAGACTCTTCTCTGCCCCTCCTTTTATATGTGCTGTGGCTCCTCCCTCCAGCAGCCGCTGAAAGTACCGGATGTACGTCACTTTGCTTTTTTTCTGTTTTTGTGTTTTTCTCTTTTTCTTTTTCTGATTTTTCCTTTTTCTTTTTTCTTGCTGCTTGCTTTTACTTAATCCTTTGCTTCCCTTCTTTCCTTCTCTCCTTTCCTACCTTTTCTTTGCCTTCTTCCCTTTGTCTCCTAATCCCTGAATCCCTTCCTTTTGCCTTAAAGTCCCTCCTTACTCTTCTCCCCTCCATTGACTTTCCCTTGACAGTCCCTGTTTTCTGGCCTATATTTGTCTTTGCTTTGGCTTTATTTCTGTGACTCTGTGGCCCATCTATAATTTTCCCTCTCTTGGGGTATTATCATCCGCAACTGGGGATGTTTTCTAATTTTCCCTCTCTTGGGTTTCTATTTTCCCTCTCTTGGGGTATCATCATCCGCAACTGGGGATGGAATTGGGGTACCTGCACAAAGGGGTCAGCATTGGGGTTGGGGTTAAGGTCAGGGCTTAGGCTGGGGATGGGACTAAAGATAGGGCATTAGTCATGGGGCTTGGTTAAGGTTAGGGTAAGGATGTGGGATGGGGATAGACTAGGCCAACTCGGCATTGGGGATCAAATTTGGGGTCCAAATTAGGGGTCAGAGGAATTCAATTAGGCATCCTGAGCGAGATGCAGAATAGAGGTAAGGGGTAACCGGATAAGGAATGGAAATGGCTTCGGCAACGGGCCCCAGTCAATCTGGGAAACCCAGCGGGTCCATGGCAGGACCTGGCGGGTAAGGTTAGGGGAAATTGAAACTCCTCCCTCGTTTAAGAGGGCAGGAGTATGTGCACGCTCCGCACCATGACCCTTCCCGAGACCCGTTACGTTATCGCCACCCCATCTACCGTATCCGGCAATCCCCAGATCCGAATCGAGGTAAGTACCGTCCTTTTCTTTTTCAGGTTCAGGTAAGTACCAAATTGTGTTTAATTTTGCCGAATTTGTGTTTTATTTGTCCTGTTTTTTAGGTTTTTAACTGTTTTTTAATAAAATTTGTCTTTGCTCAATGAATTTAGTCTCTGTGTCGTTTTTATTTCCAATTCTTAGGCTTTTAAACTGTTTTTATCCATAAATTATCCAATTTTTAGGTTATAGATTTATGATAGTCCATATACTAGGTTTTTAATTTTTTAGGCCAGTAAATCAATACATAAATGAAAAAACATCAAAAGAAATCCCCCCCGAAAATAACAAACTAAAATAACAAACTAAAATAACAAACAAAAACACGTTTTAGTGCTGACGCATGGCTGTAGCTACGTTTCGGCTGGATTGTGCCTTCTTCAGGCTGTGCACATGCGTCGCTGGCCAAATCAAAATGAAGAGACTCTTCTCTGCCCCTCCTTTTATATGTGCTGTGGCTCCTCCCTCCAGCAGCCGCTGAAAGTACCGGATGTACGTCACTTTGCTTTTTTTCTGTTTTTGTGTTTTTCTCTTTTTCTTTTTCTGATTTTTCCTTTTTCTTTTTTCTTGCTGCTTGCTTTTACTTAATCCTTTGCTTCCCTTCTTTCCTTCTCTCCTTTCCTACCTTTTCTTTGCCTTCTTCCCTTTGTCTCCTAATCCCTGAATCCCTTCCTTTTGCCTTAAAGTCCCTCCTTACTCTTCTCCCCTCCATTGACTTTCCCTTGACAGTCCCTGTTTTCTGGCCTATATTTGTCTTTGCTTTGGCTTTATTTCTGTGACTCTGTGGCCCATCTATAATTTTCCCTCTCTTGGGGTATTATCATCCGCAACTGGGGATGTTTTCTAATTTTCCCTCTCTTGGGTTTCTATTTTCCCTCTCTTGGGGTATCATCATCCGCAACTGGGGATGGAATTGGGGTACCTGCACAAAGGGGTCAGCATTGGGGTTGGGGTTAAGGTCAGGGCTTAGGCTGGGGATGGGACTAAAGATAGGGCATTAGTCATGGGGCTTGGTTAAGGTTAGGGTAAGGATGTGGGATGGGGATAGACTAGGCCAACTCGGCATTGGGGATCAAATTTGGGGTCCAAATTAGGGGTCAGAGGAATTCAATTAGGCATCCTGAGCGAGATGCAGAATAGAGGTAAGGGGTAACCGGATAAGGAATGGAAATGGCTTCGGCAACGGGCCCCAGTCAATCTGGGAAACCCAGCGGGTCCATGGCAGGACCTGGCGGGTAAGGTTAGGGGAAATTGAAACTCCTCCCTCGTTTAAGAGGGCAGGAGTATGTGCACGCTCCGCACCATGACCCTTCCCGAGACCCGTTACGTTATCGCCACCCCATCTACCGTATCCGGCAATCCCCAGATCCGAATCGAGGTAAGTACCGTCCTTTTCTTTTTCAGGTTCAGGTAAGTACCAAATTGTGTTTAATTTTGCCGAATTTGTGTTTTATTTGTCCTGTTTTTTAGGTTTTTAACTGTTTTTTAATAAAATTTGTCTTTGCTCAATGAATTTAGTCTCTGTGTCGTTTTTATTTCCAATTCTTAGGCTTTTAAACTGTTTTTATCCATAAATTATCCAATTTTTAGGTTATAGATTTATGATAGTCCATATACTAGGTTTTTAATTTTTTAGGCCAGTAAATCAATACATAAATGAAAAAACATCAAAAGAAATCCCCCCCGAAAATAACAAACTAAAATAACAAACTAAAATAACAAACAAAAACACGTTTTAGTGCTGACGCATGGCTGTAGCTACGTTTCGGCTGGATTGTGCCTTCTTCAGGCTGTGCACATGCGTCGCTGGCCAAATCAAAATGAAGAGACTCTTCTCTGCCCCTCCTTTTATATGTGCTGTGGCTCCTCCCTCCAGCAGCCGCTGAAAGTACCGGATGTACGTCACTTTGCTTTTTTTCTGTTTTTGTGTTTTTCTCTTTTTCTTTTTCTGATTTTTCCTTTTTCTTTTTTCTTGCTGCTTGCTTTTACTTAATCCTTTGCTTCCCTTCTTTCCTTCTCTCCTTTCCTACCTTTTCTTTGCCTTCTTCCCTTTGTCTCCTAATCCCTGAATCCCTTCCTTTTGCCTTAAAGTCCCTCCTTACTCTTCTCCCCTCCATTGACTTTCCCTTGACAGTCCCTGTTTTCTGGCCTATATTTGTCTTTGCTTTGGCTTTATTTCTGTGACTCTGTGGCCCATCTATAATTTTCCCTCTCTTGGGGTATTATCATCCGCAACTGGGGATGTTTTCTAATTTTCCCTCTCTTGGGTTTCTATTTTCCCTCTCTTGGGGTATCATCATCCGCAACTGGGGATGGAATTGGGGTACCTGCACAAAGGGGTCAGCATTGGGGTTGGGGTTAAGGTCAGGGCTTAGGCTGGGGATGGGACTAAAGATAGGGCATTAGTCATGGGGCTTGGTTAAGGTTAGGGTAAGGATGTGGGATGGGGATAGACTAGGCCAACTCGGCATTGGGGATCAAATTTGGGGTCCAAATTAGGGGTCAGAGGAATTCAATTAGGCATCCTGAGCGAGATGCAGAATAGAGGTAAGGGGTAACCGGATAAGGAATGGAAATGGCTTCGGCAACGGGCCCCAGTCAATCTGGGAAACCCAGCGGGTCCATGGCAGGACCTGGCGGGTAAGGTTAGGGGAAATTGAAACTCCTCCCTCGTTTAAGAGGGCAGGAGTATGTGCACGCTCCGCACCATGACCCTTCCCGAGACCCGTTACGTTATCGCCACCCCATCTACCGTATCCGGCAATCCCCAGATCCGAATCGAGGTAAGTACCGTCCTTTTCTTTTTCAGGTTCAGGTAAGTACCAAATTGTGTTTAATTTTGCCGAATTTGTGTTTTATTTGTCCTGTTTTTTAGGTTTTTAACTGTTTTTTAATAAAATTTGTCTTTGCTCAATGAATTTAGTCTCTGTGTCGTTTTTATTTCCAATTCTTAGGCTTTTAAACTGTTTTTATCCATAAATTATCCAATTTTTAGGTTATAGATTTATGATAGTCCATATACTAGGTTTTTAATTTTTTAGGCCAGTAAATCAATACATAAATGAAAAAACATCAAAAGAAATCCCCCCCGAAAATAACAAACTAAAATAACAAACTAAAATAACAAACAAAAACACGTTTTAGTGCTGACGCATGGCTGTAGCTACGTTTCGGCTGGATTGTGCCTTCTTCAGGCTGTGCACATGCGTCGCTGGCCAAATCAAAATGAAGAGACTCTTCTCTGCCCCTCCTTTTATATGTGCTGTGGCTCCTCCCTCCAGCAGCCGCTGAAAGTACCGGATGTACGTCACTTTGCTTTTTTTCTGTTTTTGTGTTTTTCTCTTTTTCTTTTTCTGATTTTTCCTTTTTCTTTTTTCTTGCTGCTTGCTTTTACTTAATCCTTTGCTTCCCTTCTTTCCTTCTCTCCTTTCCTACCTTTTCTTTGCCTTCTTCCCTTTGTCTCCTAATCCCTGAATCCCTTCCTTTTGCCTTAAAGTCCCTCCTTACTCTTCTCCCCTCCATTGACTTTCCCTTGACAGTCCCTGTTTTCTGGCCTATATTTGTCTTTGCTTTGGCTTTATTTCTGTGACTCTGTGGCCCATCTATAATTTTCCCTCTCTTGGGGTATTATCATCCGCAACTGGGGATGTTTTCTAATTTTCCCTCTCTTGGGTTTCTATTTTCCCTCTCTTGGGGTATCATCATCCGCAACTGGGGATGGAATTGGGGTACCTGCACAAAGGGGTCAGCATTGGGGTTGGGGTTAAGGTCAGGGCTTAGGCTGGGGATGGGACTAAAGATAGGGCATTAGTCATGGGGCTTGGTTAAGGTTAGGGTAAGGATGTGGGATGGGGATAGACTAGGCCAACTCGGCATTGGGGATCAAATTTGGGGTCCAAATTAGGGGTCAGAGGAATTCAATTAGGCATCCTGAGCGAGATGCAGAATAGAGGTAAGGGGTAACCGGATAAGGAATGGAAATGGCTTCGGCAACGGGCCCCAGTCAATCTGGGAAACCCAGCGGGTCCATGGCAGGACCTGGCGGGTAAGGTTAGGGGAAATTGAAACTCCTCCCTCGTTTAAGAGGGCAGGAGTATGTGCACGCTCCGCACCATGACCCTTCCCGAGACCCGTTACGTTATCGCCACCCCATCTACCGTATCCGGCAATCCCCAGATCCGAATCGAGGTAAGTACCGTCCTTTTCTTTTTCAGGTTCAGGTAAGTACCAAATTGTGTTTAATTTTGCCGAATTTGTGTTTTATTTGTCCTGTTTTTTAGGTTTTTAACTGTTTTTTAATAAAATTTGTCTTTGCTCAATGAATTTAGTCTCTGTGTCGTTTTTATTTCCAATTCTTAGGCTTTTAAACTGTTTTTATCCATAAATTATCCAATTTTTAGGTTATAGATTTATGATAGTCCATATACTAGGTTTTTAATTTTTTAGGCCAGTAAATCAATACATAAATGAAAAAACATCAAAAGAAATCCCCCCCGAAAATAACAAACTAAAATAACAAACTAAAATAACAAACAAAAACACGTTTTAGTGCTGACGCATGGCTGTAGCTACGTTTCGGCTGGATTGTGCCTTCTTCAGGCTGTGCACATGCGTCGCTGGCCAAATCAAAATGAAGAGACTCTTCTCTGCCCCTCCTTTTATATGTGCTGTGGCTCCTCCCTCCAGCAGCCGCTGAAAGTACCGGATGTACGTCACTTTGCTTTTTTTCTGTTTTTGTGTTTTTCTCTTTTTCTTTTTCTGATTTTTCCTTTTTCTTTTTTCTTGCTGCTTGCTTTTACTTAATCCTTTGCTTCCCTTCTTTCCTTCTCTCCTTTCCTACCTTTTCTTTGCCTTCTTCCCTTTGTCTCCTAATCCCTGAATCCCTTCCTTTTGCCTTAAAGTCCCTCCTTACTCTTCTCCCCTCCATTGACTTTCCCTTGACAGTCCCTGTTTTCTGGCCTATATTTGTCTTTGCTTTGGCTTTATTTCTGTGACTCTGTGGCCCATCTATAATTTTCCCTCTCTTGGGGTATTATCATCCGCAACTGGGGATGTTTTCTAATTTTCCCTCTCTTGGGTTTCTATTTTCCCTCTCTTGGGGTATCATCATCCGCAACTGGGGATGGAATTGGGGTACCTGCACAAAGGGGTCAGCATTGGGGTTGGGGTTAAGGTCAGGGCTTAGGCTGGGGATGGGACTAAAGATAGGGCATTAGTCATGGGGCTTGGTTAAGGTTAGGGTAAGGATGTGGGATGGGGATAGACTAGGCCAACTCGGCATTGGGGATCAAATTTGGGGTCCAAATTAGGGGTCAGAGGAATTCAATTAGGCATCCTGAGCGAGATGCAGAATAGAGGTAAGGGGTAACCGGATAAGGAATGGAAATGGCTTCGGCAACGGGCCCCAGTCAATCTGGGAAACCCAGCGGGTCCATGGCAGGACCTGGCGGGTAAGGTTAGGGGAAATTGAAACTCCTCCCTCGTTTAAGAGGGCAGGAGTATGTGCACGCTCCGCACCATGACCCTTCCCGAGACCCGTTACGTTATCGCCACCCCATCTACCGTATCCGGCAATCCCCAGATCCGAATCGAGGTAAGTACCGTCCTTTTCTTTTTCAGGTTCAGGTAAGTACCAAATTGTGTTTAATTTTGCCGAATTTGTGTTTTATTTGTCCTGTTTTTTAGGTTTTTAACTGTTTTTTAATAAAATTTGTCTTTGCTCAATGAATTTAGTCTCTGTGTCGTTTTTATTTCCAATTCTTAGGCTTTTAAACTGTTTTTATCCATAAATTATCCAATTTTTAGGTTATAGATTTATGATAGTCCATATACTAGGTTTTTAATTTTTTAGGCCAGTAAATCAATACATAAATGAAAAAACATCAAAAGAAATCCCCCCCGAAAATAACAAACTAAAATAACAAACTAAAATAACAAACAAAAACACGTTTTAGTGCTGACGCATGGCTGTAGCTACGTTTCGGCTGGATTGTGCCTTCTTCAGGCTGTGCACATGCGTCGCTGGCCAAATCAAAATGAAGAGACTCTTCTCTGCCCCTCCTTTTATATGTGCTGTGGCTCCTCCCTCCAGCAGCCGCTGAAAGTACCGGATGTACGTCACTTTGCTTTTTTTCTGTTTTTGTGTTTTTCTCTTTTTCTTTTTCTGATTTTTCCTTTTTCTTTTTTCTTGCTGCTTGCTTTTACTTAATCCTTTGCTTCCCTTCTTTCCTTCTCTCCTTTCCTACCTTTTCTTTGCCTTCTTCCCTTTGTCTCCTAATCCCTGAATCCCTTCCTTTTGCCTTAAAGTCCCTCCTTACTCTTCTCCCCTCCATTGACTTTCCCTTGACAGTCCCTGTTTTCTGGCCTATATTTGTCTTTGCTTTGGCTTTATTTCTGTGACTCTGTGGCCCATCTATAATTTTCCCTCTCTTGGGGTATTATCATCCGCAACTGGGGATGTTTTCTAATTTTCCCTCTCTTGGGTTTCTATTTTCCCTCTCTTGGGGTATCATCATCCGCAACTGGGGATGGAATTGGGGTACCTGCACAAAGGGGTCAGCATTGGGGTTGGGGTTAAGGTCAGGGCTTAGGCTGGGGATGGGACTAAAGATAGGGCATTAGTCATGGGGCTTGGTTAAGGTTAGGGTAAGGATGTGGGATGGGGATAGACTAGGCCAACTCGGCATTGGGGATCAAATTTGGGGTCCAAATTAGGGGTCAGAGGAATTCAATTAGGCATCCTGAGCGAGATGCAGAATAGAGGTAAGGGGTAACCGGATAAGGAATGGAAATGGCTTCGGCAACGGGCCCCAGTCAATCTGGGAAACCCAGCGGGTCCATGGCAGGACCTGGCGGGTAAGGTTAGGGGAAATTGAAACTCCTCCCTCGTTTAAGAGGGCAGGAGTATGTGCACGCTCCGCACCATGACCCTTCCCGAGACCCGTTACGTTATCGCCACCCCATCTACCGTATCCGGCAATCCCCAGATCCGAATCGAGGTAAGTACCGTCCTTTTCTTTTTCAGGTTCAGGTAAGTACCAAATTGTGTTTAATTTTGCCGAATTTGTGTTTTATTTGTCCTGTTTTTTAGGTTTTTAACTGTTTTTTAATAAAATTTGTCTTTGCTCAATGAATTTAGTCTCTGTGTCGTTTTTATTTCCAATTCTTAGGCTTTTAAACTGTTTTTATCCATAAATTATCCAATTTTTAGGTTATAGATTTATGATAGTCCATATACTAGGTTTTTAATTTTTTAGGCCAGTAAATCAATACATAAATGAAAAAACATCAAAAGAAATCCCCCCCGAAAATAACAAACTAAAATAACAAACTAAAATAACAAACAAAAACACGTTTTAGTGCTGACGCATGGCTGTAGCTACGTTTCGGCTGGATTGTGCCTTCTTCAGGCTGTGCACATGCGTCGCTGGCCAAATCAAAATGAAGAGACTCTTCTCTGCCCCTCCTTTTATATGTGCTGTGGCTCCTCCCTCCAGCAGCCGCTGAAAGTACCGGATGTACGTCACTTTGCTTTTTTTCTGTTTTTGTGTTTTTCTCTTTTTCTTTTTCTGATTTTTCCTTTTTCTTTTTTCTTGCTGCTTGCTTTTACTTAATCCTTTGCTTCCCTTCTTTCCTTCTCTCCTTTCCTACCTTTTCTTTGCCTTCTTCCCTTTGTCTCCTAATCCCTGAATCCCTTCCTTTTGCCTTAAAGTCCCTCCTTACTCTTCTCCCCTCCATTGACTTTCCCTTGACAGTCCCTGTTTTCTGGCCTATATTTGTCTTTGCTTTGGCTTTATTTCTGTGACTCTGTGGCCCATCTATAATTTTCCCTCTCTTGGGGTATTATCATCCGCAACTGGGGATGTTTTCTAATTTTCCCTCTCTTGGGTTTCTATTTTCCCTCTCTTGGGGTATCATCATCCGCAACTGGGGATGGAATTGGGGTACCTGCACAAAGGGGTCAGCATTGGGGTTGGGGTTAAGGTCAGGGCTTAGGCTGGGGATGGGACTAAAGATAGGGCATTAGTCATGGGGCTTGGTTAAGGTTAGGGTAAGGATGTGGGATGGGGATAGACTAGGCCAACTCGGCATTGGGGATCAAATTTGGGGTCCAAATTAGGGGTCAGAGGAATTCAATTAGGCATCCTGAGCGAGATGCAGAATAGAGGTAAGGGGTAACCGGATAAGGAATGGAAATGGCTTCGGCAACGGGCCCCAGTCAATCTGGGAAACCCAGCGGGTCCATGGCAGGACCTGGCGGGTAAGGTTAGGGGAAATTGAAACTCCTCCCTCGTTTAAGAGGGCAGGAGTATGTGCACGCTCCGCACCATGACCCTTCCCGAGACCCGTTACGTTATCGCCACCCCATCTACCGTATCCGGCAATCCCCAGATCCGAATCGAGGTAAGTACCGTCCTTTTCTTTTTCAGGTTCAGGTAAGTACCAAATTGTGTTTAATTTTGCCGAATTTGTGTTTTATTTGTCCTGTTTTTTAGGTTTTTAACTGTTTTTTAATAAAATTTGTCTTTGCTCAATGAATTTAGTCTCTGTGTCGTTTTTATTTCCAATTCTTAGGCTTTTAAACTGTTTTTATCCATAAATTATCCAATTTTTAGGTTATAGATTTATGATAGTCCATATACTAGGTTTTTAATTTTTTAGGCCAGTAAATCAATACATAAATGAAAAAACATCAAAAGAAATCCCCCCCGAAAATAACAAACTAAAATAACAAACTAAAATAACAAACAAAAACACGTTTTAGTGCTGACGCATGGCTGTAGCTACGTTTCGGCTGGATTGTGCCTTCTTCAGGCTGTGCACATGCGTCGCTGGCCAAATCAAAATGAAGAGACTCTTCTCTGCCCCTCCTTTTATATGTGCTGTGGCTCCTCCCTCCAGCAGCCGCTGAAAGTACCGGATGTACGTCACTTTGCTTTTTTTCTGTTTTTGTGTTTTTCTCTTTTTCTTTTTCTGATTTTTCCTTTTTCTTTTTTCTTGCTGCTTGCTTTTACTTAATCCTTTGCTTCCCTTCTTTCCTTCTCTCCTTTCCTACCTTTTCTTTGCCTTCTTCCCTTTGTCTCCTAATCCCTGAATCCCTTCCTTTTGCCTTAAAGTCCCTCCTTACTCTTCTCCCCTCCATTGACTTTCCCTTGACAGTCCCTGTTTTCTGGCCTATATTTGTCTTTGCTTTGGCTTTATTTCTGTGACTCTGTGGCCCATCTATAATTTTCCCTCTCTTGGGGTATTATCATCCGCAACTGGGGATGTTTTCTAATTTTCCCTCTCTTGGGTTTCTATTTTCCCTCTCTTGGGGTATCATCATCCGCAACTGGGGATGGAATTGGGGTACCTGCACAAAGGGGTCAGCATTGGGGTTGGGGTTAAGGTCAGGGCTTAGGCTGGGGATGGGACTAAAGATAGGGCATTAGTCATGGGGCTTGGTTAAGGTTAGGGTAAGGATGTGGGATGGGGATAGACTAGGCCAACTCGGCATTGGGGATCAAATTTGGGGTCCAAATTAGGGGTCAGAGGAATTCAATTAGGCATCCTGAGCGAGATGCAGAATAGAGGTAAGGGGTAACCGGATAAGGAATGGAAATGGCTTCGGCAACGGGCCCCAGTCAATCTGGGAAACCCAGCGGGTCCATGGCAGGACCTGGCGGGTAAGGTTAGGGGAAATTGAAACTCCTCCCTCGTTTAAGAGGGCAGGAGTATGTGCACGCTCCGCACCATGACCCTTCCCGAGACCCGTTACGTTATCGCCACCCCATCTACCGTATCCGGCAATCCCCAGATCCGAATCGAGGTAAGTACCGTCCTTTTCTTTTTCAGGTTCAGGTAAGTACCAAATTGTGTTTAATTTTGCCGAATTTGTGTTTTATTTGTCCTGTTTTTTAGGTTTTTAACTGTTTTTTAATAAAATTTGTCTTTGCTCAATGAATTTAGTCTCTGTGTCGTTTTTATTTCCAATTCTTAGGCTTTTAAACTGTTTTTATCCATAAATTATCCAATTTTTAGGTTATAGATTTATGATAGTCCATATACTAGGTTTTTAATTTTTTAGGCCAGTAAATCAATACATAAATGAAAAAACATCAAAAGAAATCCCCCCCGAAAATAACAAACTAAAATAACAAACTAAAATAACAAACAAAAACACGTTTTAGTGCTGACGCATGGCTGTAGCTACGTTTCGGCTGGATTGTGCCTTCTTCAGGCTGTGCACATGCGTCGCTGGCCAAATCAAAATGAAGAGACTCTTCTCTGCCCCTCCTTTTATATGTGCTGTGGCTCCTCCCTCCAGCAGCCGCTGAAAGTACCGGATGTACGTCACTTTGCTTTTTTTCTGTTTTTGTGTTTTTCTCTTTTTCTTTTTCTGATTTTTCCTTTTTCTTTTTTCTTGCTGCTTGCTTTTACTTAATCCTTTGCTTCCCTTCTTTCCTTCTCTCCTTTCCTACCTTTTCTTTGCCTTCTTCCCTTTGTCTCCTAATCCCTGAATCCCTTCCTTTTGCCTTAAAGTCCCTCCTTACTCTTCTCCCCTCCATTGACTTTCCCTTGACAGTCCCTGTTTTCTGGCCTATATTTGTCTTTGCTTTGGCTTTATTTCTGTGACTCTGTGGCCCATCTATAATTTTCCCTCTCTTGGGGTATTATCATCCGCAACTGGGGATGTTTTCTAATTTTCCCTCTCTTGGGTTTCTATTTTCCCTCTCTTGGGGTATCATCATCCGCAACTGGGGATGGAATTGGGGTACCTGCACAAAGGGGTCAGCATTGGGGTTGGGGTTAAGGTCAGGGCTTAGGCTGGGGATGGGACTAAAGATAGGGCATTAGTCATGGGGCTTGGTTAAGGTTAGGGTAAGGATGTGGGATGGGGATAGACTAGGCCAACTCGGCATTGGGGATCAAATTTGGGGTCCAAATTAGGGGTCAGAGGAATTCAATTAGGCATCCTGAGCGAGATGCAGAATAGAGGTAAGGGGTAACCGGATAAGGAATGGAAATGGCTTCGGCAACGGGCCCCAGTCAATCTGGGAAACCCAGCGGGTCCATGGCAGGACCTGGCGGGTAAGGTTAGGGGAAATTGAAACTCCTCCCTCGTTTAAGAGGGCAGGAGTATGTGCACGCTCCGCACCATGACCCTTCCCGAGACCCGTTACGTTATCGCCACCCCATCTACCGTATCCGGCAATCCCCAGATCCGAATCGAGGTAAGTACCGTCCTTTTCTTTTTCAGGTTCAGGTAAGTACCAAATTGTGTTTAATTTTGCCGAATTTGTGTTTTATTTGTCCTGTTTTTTAGGTTTTTAACTGTTTTTTAATAAAATTTGTCTTTGCTCAATGAATTTAGTCTCTGTGTCGTTTTTATTTCCAATTCTTAGGCTTTTAAACTGTTTTTATCCATAAATTATCCAATTTTTAGGTTATAGATTTATGATAGTCCATATACTAGGTTTTTAATTTTTTAGGCCAGTAAATCAATACATAAATGAAAAAACATCAAAAGAAATCCCCCCCGAAAATAACAAACTAAAATAACAAACTAAAATAACAAACAAAAACACGTTTTAGTGCTGACGCATGGCTGTAGCTACGTTTCGGCTGGATTGTGCCTTCTTCAGGCTGTGCACATGCGTCGCTGGCCAAATCAAAATGAAGAGACTCTTCTCTGCCCCTCCTTTTATATGTGCTGTGGCTCCTCCCTCCAGCAGCCGCTGAAAGTACCGGATGTACGTCACTTTGCTTTTTTTCTGTTTTTGTGTTTTTCTCTTTTTCTTTTTCTGATTTTTCCTTTTTCTTTTTTCTTGCTGCTTGCTTTTACTTAATCCTTTGCTTCCCTTCTTTCCTTCTCTCCTTTCCTACCTTTTCTTTGCCTTCTTCCCTTTGTCTCCTAATCCCTGAATCCCTTCCTTTTGCCTTAAAGTCCCTCCTTACTCTTCTCCCCTCCATTGACTTTCCCTTGACAGTCCCTGTTTTCTGGCCTATATTTGTCTTTGCTTTGGCTTTATTTCTGTGACTCTGTGGCCCATCTATAATTTTCCCTCTCTTGGGGTATTATCATCCGCAACTGGGGATGTTTTCTAATTTTCCCTCTCTTGGGTTTCTATTTTCCCTCTCTTGGGGTATCATCATCCGCAACTGGGGATGGAATTGGGGTACCTGCACAAAGGGGTCAGCATTGGGGTTGGGGTTAAGGTCAGGGCTTAGGCTGGGGATGGGACTAAAGATAGGGCATTAGTCATGGGGCTTGGTTAAGGTTAGGGTAAGGATGTGGGATGGGGATAGACTAGGCCAACTCGGCATTGGGGATCAAATTTGGGGTCCAAATTAGGGGTCAGAGGAATTCAATTAGGCATCCTGAGCGAGATGCAGAATAGAGGTAAGGGGTAACCGGATAAGGAATGGAAATGGCTTCGGCAACGGGCCCCAGTCAATCTGGGAAACCCAGCGGGTCCATGGCAGGACCTGGCGGGTAAGGTTAGGGGAAATTGAAACTCCTCCCTCGTTTAAGAGGGCAGGAGTATGTGCACGCTCCGCACCATGACCCTTCCCGAGACCCGTTACGTTATCGCCACCCCATCTACCGTATCCGGCAATCCCCAGATCCGAATCGAGGTAAGTACCGTCCTTTTCTTTTTCAGGTTCAGGTAAGTACCAAATTGTGTTTAATTTTGCCGAATTTGTGTTTTATTTGTCCTGTTTTTTAGGTTTTTAACTGTTTTTTAATAAAATTTGTCTTTGCTCAATGAATTTAGTCTCTGTGTCGTTTTTATTTCCAATTCTTAGGCTTTTAAACTGTTTTTATCCATAAATTATCCAATTTTTAGGTTATAGATTTATGATAGTCCATATACTAGGTTTTTAATTTTTTAGGCCAGTAAATCAATACATAAATGAAAAAACATCAAAAGAAATCCCCCCCGAAAATAACAAACTAAAATAACAAACTAAAATAACAAACAAAAACACGTTTTAGTGCTGACGCATGGCTGTAGCTACGTTTCGGCTGGATTGTGCCTTCTTCAGGCTGTGCACATGCGTCGCTGGCCAAATCAAAATGAAGAGACTCTTCTCTGCCCCTCCTTTTATATGTGCTGTGGCTCCTCCCTCCAGCAGCCGCTGAAAGTACCGGATGTACGTCACTTTGCTTTTTTTCTGTTTTTGTGTTTTTCTCTTTTTCTTTTTCTGATTTTTCCTTTTTCTTTTTTCTTGCTGCTTGCTTTTACTTAATCCTTTGCTTCCCTTCTTTCCTTCTCTCCTTTCCTACCTTTTCTTTGCCTTCTTCCCTTTGTCTCCTAATCCCTGAATCCCTTCCTTTTGCCTTAAAGTCCCTCCTTACTCTTCTCCCCTCCATTGACTTTCCCTTGACAGTCCCTGTTTTCTGGCCTATATTTGTCTTTGCTTTGGCTTTATTTCTGTGACTCTGTGGCCCATCTATAATTTTCCCTCTCTTGGGGTATTATCATCCGCAACTGGGGATGTTTTCTAATTTTCCCTCTCTTGGGTTTCTATTTTCCCTCTCTTGGGGTATCATCATCCGCAACTGGGGATGGAATTGGGGTACCTGCACAAAGGGGTCAGCATTGGGGTTGGGGTTAAGGTCAGGGCTTAGGCTGGGGATGGGACTAAAGATAGGGCATTAGTCATGGGGCTTGGTTAAGGTTAGGGTAAGGATGTGGGATGGGGATAGACTAGGCCAACTCGGCATTGGGGATCAAATTTGGGGTCCAAATTAGGGGTCAGAGGAATTCAATTAGGCATCCTGAGCGAGATGCAGAATAGAGGTAAGGGGTAACCGGATAAGGAATGGAAATGGCTTCGGCAACGGGCCCCAGTCAATCTGGGAAACCCAGCGGGTCCATGGCAGGACCTGGCGGGTAAGGTTAGGGGAAATTGAAACTCCTCCCTCGTTTAAGAGGGCAGGAGTATGTGCACGCTCCGCACCATGACCCTTCCCGAGACCCGTTACGTTATCGCCACCCCATCTACCGTATCCGGCAATCCCCAGATCCGAATCGAGGTAAGTACCGTCCTTTTCTTTTTCAGGTTCAGGTAAGTACCAAATTGTGTTTAATTTTGCCGAATTTGTGTTTTATTTGTCCTGTTTTTTAGGTTTTTAACTGTTTTTTAATAAAATTTGTCTTTGCTCAATGAATTTAGTCTCTGTGTCGTTTTTATTTCCAATTCTTAGGCTTTTAAACTGTTTTTATCCATAAATTATCCAATTTTTAGGTTATAGATTTATGATAGTCCATATACTAGGTTTTTAATTTTTTAGGCCAGTAAATCAATACATAAATGAAAAAACATCAAAAGAAATCCCCCCCGAAAATAACAAACTAAAATAACAAACTAAAATAACAAACAAAAACACGTTTTAGTGCTGACGCATGGCTGTAGCTACGTTTCGGCTGGATTGTGCCTTCTTCAGGCTGTGCACATGCGTCGCTGGCCAAATCAAAATGAAGAGACTCTTCTCTGCCCCTCCTTTTATATGTGCTGTGGCTCCTCCCTCCAGCAGCCGCTGAAAGTACCGGATGTACGTCACTTTGCTTTTTTTCTGTTTTTGTGTTTTTCTCTTTTTCTTTTTCTGATTTTTCCTTTTTCTTTTTTCTTGCTGCTTGCTTTTACTTAATCCTTTGCTTCCCTTCTTTCCTTCTCTCCTTTCCTACCTTTTCTTTGCCTTCTTCCCTTTGTCTCCTAATCCCTGAATCCCTTCCTTTTGCCTTAAAGTCCCTCCTTACTCTTCTCCCCTCCATTGACTTTCCCTTGACAGTCCCTGTTTTCTGGCCTATATTTGTCTTTGCTTTGGCTTTATTTCTGTGACTCTGTGGCCCATCTATAATTTTCCCTCTCTTGGGGTATTATCATCCGCAACTGGGGATGTTTTCTAATTTTCCCTCTCTTGGGTTTCTATTTTCCCTCTCTTGGGGTATCATCATCCGCAACTGGGGATGGAATTGGGGTACCTGCACAAAGGGGTCAGCATTGGGGTTGGGGTTAAGGTCAGGGCTTAGGCTGGGGATGGGACTAAAGATAGGGCATTAGTCATGGGGCTTGGTTAAGGTTAGGGTAAGGATGTGGGATGGGGATAGACTAGGCCAACTCGGCATTGGGGATCAAATTTGGGGTCCAAATTAGGGGTCAGAGGAATTCAATTAGGCATCCTGAGCGAGATGCAGAATAGAGGTAAGGGGTAACCGGATAAGGAATGGAAATGGCTTCGGCAACGGGCCCCAGTCAATCTGGGAAACCCAGCGGGTCCATGGCAGGACCTGGCGGGTAAGGTTAGGGGAAATTGAAACTCCTCCCTCGTTTAAGAGGGCAGGAGTATGTGCACGCTCCGCACCATGACCCTTCCCGAGACCCGTTACGTTATCGCCACCCCATCTACCGTATCCGGCAATCCCCAGATCCGAATCGAGGTAAGTACCGTCCTTTTCTTTTTCAGGTTCAGGTAAGTACCAAATTGTGTTTAATTTTGCCGAATTTGTGTTTTATTTGTCCTGTTTTTTAGGTTTTTAACTGTTTTTTAATAAAATTTGTCTTTGCTCAATGAATTTAGTCTCTGTGTCGTTTTTATTTCCAATTCTTAGGCTTTTAAACTGTTTTTATCCATAAATTATCCAATTTTTAGGTTATAGATTTATGATAGTCCATATACTAGGTTTTTAATTTTTTAGGCCAGTAAATCAATACATAAATGAAAAAACATCAAAAGAAATCCCCCCCGAAAATAACAAACTAAAATAACAAACTAAAATAACAAACAAAAACACGTTTTAGTGCTGACGCATGGCTGTAGCTACGTTTCGGCTGGATTGTGCCTTCTTCAGGCTGTGCACATGCGTCGCTGGCCAAATCAAAATGAAGAGACTCTTCTCTGCCCCTCCTTTTATATGTGCTGTGGCTCCTCCCTCCAGCAGCCGCTGAAAGTACCGGATGTACGTCACTTTGCTTTTTTTCTGTTTTTGTGTTTTTCTCTTTTTCTTTTTCTGATTTTTCCTTTTTCTTTTTTCTTGCTGCTTGCTTTTACTTAATCCTTTGCTTCCCTTCTTTCCTTCTCTCCTTTCCTACCTTTTCTTTGCCTTCTTCCCTTTGTCTCCTAATCCCTGAATCCCTTCCTTTTGCCTTAAAGTCCCTCCTTACTCTTCTCCCCTCCATTGACTTTCCCTTGACAGTCCCTGTTTTCTGGCCTATATTTGTCTTTGCTTTGGCTTTATTTCTGTGACTCTGTGGCCCATCTATAATTTTCCCTCTCTTGGGGTATTATCATCCGCAACTGGGGATGTTTTCTAATTTTCCCTCTCTTGGGTTTCTATTTTCCCTCTCTTGGGGTATCATCATCCGCAACTGGGGATGGAATTGGGGTACCTGCACAAAGGGGTCAGCATTGGGGTTGGGGTTAAGGTCAGGGCTTAGGCTGGGGATGGGACTAAAGATAGGGCATTAGTCATGGGGCTTGGTTAAGGTTAGGGTAAGGATGTGGGATGGGGATAGACTAGGCCAACTCGGCATTGGGGATCAAATTTGGGGTCCAAATTAGGGGTCAGAGGAATTCAATTAGGCATCCTGAGCGAGATGCAGAATAGAGGTAAGGGGTAACCGGATAAGGAATGGAAATGGCTTCGGCAACGGGCCCCAGTCAATCTGGGAAACCCAGCGGGTCCATGGCAGGACCTGGCGGGTAAGGTTAGGGGAAATTGAAACTCCTCCCTCGTTTAAGAGGGCAGGAGTATGTGCACGCTCCGCACCATGACCCTTCCCGAGACCCGTTACGTTATCGCCACCCCATCTACCGTATCCGGCAATCCCCAGATCCGAATCGAGGTAAGTACCGTCCTTTTCTTTTTCAGGTTCAGGTAAGTACCAAATTGTGTTTAATTTTGCCGAATTTGTGTTTTATTTGTCCTGTTTTTTAGGTTTTTAACTGTTTTTTAATAAAATTTGTCTTTGCTCAATGAATTTAGTCTCTGTGTCGTTTTTATTTCCAATTCTTAGGCTTTTAAACTGTTTTTATCCATAAATTATCCAATTTTTAGGTTATAGATTTATGATAGTCCATATACTAGGTTTTTAATTTTTTAGGCCAGTAAATCAATACATAAATGAAAAAACATCAAAAGAAATCCCCCCCGAAAATAACAAACTAAAATAACAAACTAAAATAACAAACAAAAACACGTTTTAGTGCTGACGCATGGCTGTAGCTACGTTTCGGCTGGATTGTGCCTTCTTCAGGCTGTGCACATGCGTCGCTGGCCAAATCAAAATGAAGAGACTCTTCTCTGCCCCTCCTTTTATATGTGCTGTGGCTCCTCCCTCCAGCAGCCGCTGAAAGTACCGGATGTACGTCACTTTGCTTTTTTTCTGTTTTTGTGTTTTTCTCTTTTTCTTTTTCTGATTTTTCCTTTTTCTTTTTTCTTGCTGCTTGCTTTTACTTAATCCTTTGCTTCCCTTCTTTCCTTCTCTCCTTTCCTACCTTTTCTTTGCCTTCTTCCCTTTGTCTCCTAATCCCTGAATCCCTTCCTTT